>NC_033795.1:38123257-38153671 GCF_001876935.1 Asparagus officinalis
AAACTGTTTGGAAAAAGAATTTTGCAGATAGGTACTCATACTTGTGAAAAATAGTATTTTGTAAAAAACACTTAAAAGCATAAGTCTAAAAACGTGTGTGTGATTCCCAATAACTTCAAGTAAACTCAGTAACTCTTTGCCTACATTCTAGCACTAGAGAGGGAAACAAAAGAAAGCTAAAATCGGATGAAGCTTTTAATCGAATTTGACGTTCTTGAAATAGCGTTGCTTCATCTCTTGGCCTCCTCCTCCTTTGGATATCTTCGTTGTAGCGTATATTCCATCCATCCTCCGTTGATGGCACTAACGAGCTTGACAAATGAATTTACTACATTTATACTCAATAAGCTATTAGTACCGATAATGGTGGTTGTAAGAACATCATCAAAACATAAGGGCTAACAAAAGTCTTGGTTCATGTTATCGGATATGTTGTTTATTTCCAGGCTCGCACCAGTGAATCGTTTCGCACTGGGGTGGGTCTGAGGAGAAGTGACTTTATGACTTGGATGATTTCTGATCGCTAGCTACATGATCTCGTTACCTGACCGATTTTGGATGCTTTATGTCTATCGTGTTTTAGTAGTGAATTTGTATGTTGATTTTGTTGGATTTCCAGTTGCACGTTTTTTGTCATTTCTGTTATCGTTTCATTTCTCGCTTTGGTTTTCGTTTGTACTATTTTCTTTTGTCGGGTCTTGCCATGCGCCATGCACCTGACGTACACCTGTTTTCTCTGGTGTACGTCAGACTTAGGAGGGGTCTTGCCATGCGCCATGCACCTGACGTACACCTGTTTTCTCTGGTGTACGTCAGACTTAGGAGAAGAACAGGTCCAGCAAGAGCCAGAGGATTCTCAACAAAAGTGCCATGTAGACGGAGCAGAAGAAGGAGTCGACGCCTATTCTATTCTTTTCATTTATTAGTTAATGGTTCCAGTTTACTTTTGTAGTTCTCCTCATTCCTGTCTGATCAATGTATTTCATATTTCTTCAGTTCATTTGTTCAGATTTGTATAAGGGCATGTTTGACCCGTATTTTTATGTCTCAGATGTTATCCCATTTGTGATATGTTTTTTTATTCTGAGTTTGTCTATTATATTCTTGCTGATTGTGATCGGGGACCTGTGCCTTTGCATTGTATCTATTTTTAGACGCTTAGCATATTGGATTGAGAAGAAAAGAAAAAGAAAAAAAATAATAGTGTATATTTCTTCTCAATCTAATACGTCGCGGGCTTGTTCACGTTCCGATTCCCGGGTATTTGGGAAGCGGGGCGTGACAACACATTTCCCCAATCTCATCTTGTTCATCAACACGGGGTCACTAAACAACCAATGGGACTTTGACACTATCAGAAGAACGGCTTGGGCCCTTTCCCTTCGGAGCGCATCTCTTTGTTTTCGGCGCTATATCTGAGAGTCAGAGATGAAAGCTGAGTTCTTTCTCTAGAAGATTCGAAGAAAATCCTTGAACACAATAGTCTTCCAAGGAAGGAGATGAAGCCTATTTAAAGGCAAAACGCTGGCGGTTGGGACAAGTGGCCACGATCAAAATTAGCGACTCAGATCGTTCTCGACAGTTTTAGGTTTGGCGGTTACAGACGAACCGTCAAAACAAGGAACGGGTCGGGTGGATCAAACCCGAAGGTGGTTCGTGGCAGATCTGATGGTCGAATTCGAAGGATGACTTTCAAAGACAACGGCCATGATCCGTCATCGAGCGAGGCACGTGAAAACGACATCGCCTTGTCAAACGCATTTAATTATGCACCTGACAAAACCTACACGACCCTGCTAGCCCATGCCACAACTCTGCCCACAAAACATGCTGGCCTTGCCCTTCAACTACCTTCGCGAATTCGCCTGCTGAGATGAATCCCGCCTGTACTACTCCGTTCGCCTGATTAGCCTGGCTCGTCCAAGCCATCAATTTCGCCTGATTGACAACCGCACGATTTGAACTCGTCCAAAAGAGTTTGACCTAACCAGGGGAGTCAAATTCATCGGAACCTATAAAACATCGGTCACCTTTATTCAAAGTGTTCCAGACCATATTTTCAACGCGATTTAGGTCTGAAAACCTTGAAAAGAGTCTTTTAGGCTGTAAAAATTACCTTAGCAGCAAAAGGCCTAAATTTCGCCAGAACACTAAACTCGCAAGCGCGAGTCAAGCCTATCCAAGAGTTGAGTTCACCAGCGCAAGCGAAACTTGCTTGCATACTAAACTTGCCTGCACGAGTCAAGTTTTCTCAAGAGCTGAAGTCGCCTACATATCCAGGCGATCGGTCATGTGAACAACAAGTACGCCAGACTCACCAGAGTACTAGGCGGCTGCACTATCCAGATCCATGCAGTCGCCAAGATCGCCTGCATGACTTAATTCGCCTGCACGAGTTAGGTTCATTTCATCGCCAAGTTCGTCCAAATGGTAAGGAGTCGCCTGTATGATCAAGCAACCAACCAGGCGATCCGAAAATTCGCCAAAATCACCAGAGTACCTGGCAGCTGCACTATCACGTACAGGGATGGACCTTCCCATTCCCCACAACATGAAGGGGAGGACCACAGTACTCCGAACCCATCAAGTAGCCGCTCACAGTACAAGTGAGAGGCATGGTATCTCCTAACAGTACATGATCACATACCATGATTCGAGGAAGTGACCATGTCATCCCTTCTCTATTTAAAAGCTTCTCTCGGCCATGGGAAAGAGGTCGGCGGCTGGCAATCTGTTAATCCAGTTAATTGATTGACTCAGTCAGCTTATCCAGAGGCTCTCAACACCCAAGAAAGTTGAGGACCCGCTCTTTGCATTACTCATGCATTGAAGCATCTCCTTCTAGCCCTCGACCCCGGTCGCCATTGAACTCGGAGACTCAAACTCGATTAACACGAGCTTCTACTGTGCACTGAAGCTCACCAGCAACCTAGATCGAATCGTCTAAGGGAAGCAGACTCGGTGCGAGAACTAAGCGAGGCATCCTATCGCTACTAAAGTCCCCACGTTAAACAAGGAGGGCATTCCTTCCGCTTCTGTTGTAATTTTGATTCATTAGTTTGTAATAAGCTATTCTTATCAATACAAACAAAATCCTTGTTTTAGGAAATTAAAATTTACACCTACACTCCATCGTGCGATTTACGATACAAGATTTGGGAAACCGTGTTGTAATAGAATCGGACAGCCTTTCATTTGATAGCGACCACTTCCTTAGAATTATCGGGCAAAATCCCATACAAGACATAATCGATATATAGGAATCGCCAATCCCTAGGTTCAAATTCCATTTTGGTTGTACAGACTTCTCCTGTCATCGTTTTGTCTGAACGTTCTTCAAAAAGAAGCTTGGAATAATACAATTTACGTCTAGTGACAGGAATCGTTGTTTCAGCCCCTGGTGGCAATACTAATGAGGTTGCCAACGAGGCTAAAGCATTTGCATAGGCATTCTGAGCTCGTGGAATATATCCAATGAAGAAACCTTCGAACTTCTTGGCTTATTTTAACACTGCGAAGAAGTACGAGATCAGATCCTCGTTGCGCACTTTGTATTCTCCTCGGACATGATTTACGATCAGCTGAGAGTCACCGTAAGCCTCGAGATGTCGAATGTTAAGCTCTTCGAAAAATTGCATTCCTAATAGCAGAGCATTATACTCAGCTACATTGTTGGTGCATGGCTCGATCTGGGAAAATCCTGTTGGGATCACGTGACCGTTTGGAGAGATGAATACGACTCCTACACCCGCGGTAATTGCTCCATGAGGGTTTGCTTTGGATGCACCATCAAAGAATAATTTCCACACCTGCATAACTTCTTGAGTTACGCAAGCTTCAGCAACCTCGTCGGGTAATTCTTCATACAACTTAGATTTTCCTTGCACCGGATGATCGGCTAGGAAATCCGCTAAAGCTTGACCTTTGACAACCTTTTGTGTTATAAATTGCATATCATTTTATGACAGGAGGATTGCCTATTTTGCCAGACAGCAATTTAGGGAGGATGGTTTCGTCATGAGAACTCTCAAGGGATTAACCTTAGAGATGACATGGATTGTTTGTCCAACCAGATAATGTCGCATCTTTTGGACGGCGAATACCAAAGTGAGATATTCTTTTTCAATCAGATTATATCGGTGTTCGGTTCCCATCATGGTCCTACTTAAGTAGTAGATGGCTTGCTCCTGTCCTTGGTCATTATTTTGGGCTAATAAAGCTCCAAGAGATCCATAGCTCTCACATATAATAGGAATGGTTTTCCCAATATCGGGGCCACAAGAATCATCGGTTGAGTGAGGTATCTCTTAAGCTCCTCAAATGCTTTTTGACAGTCTTCATCCCAAATGAAGGATACCCCCTTCTTCATGAGCTTGAAAAAAGGTTAGCATCGTCCTGAGAGATTAGATATGAATCTCCGGATGTAAGCCAATCTGCCTTGCAAACCTCTGAGTTCTTTGAGATTCTTCAGAGGCGGCATGTCTTGGATAGCACGAACTTTCTATGGATCAAGAGAAATTCTCTTGGATGTAACTATAAATCTCAGGAATTTTCCGCTCGATACCCTAAGGAATGATTTTGTCGGGTTCATCTTCAGTTGATGTGCTCGCATGATATCGAACATTATCTTCAGGTCCGTAAGATTATCACCTTTGTGTTAGCATTTAATCTTCTTACGCAAATGTTCATGAAAGATGGTGTTCATTGCACGTTGATAAGTTGCACTTGCGTTTTTCAAGCCAAAGGGCATTACTGTGTGGCAATACACCCCCAATGGTGTTCTGAAAGTAGTATGCTTTTCGTCTTCAGGATACATCTTGATTTGATTGTATTCGGAGAATCCTTCCATGAAAGACATCCTTTCATATCCACAGGTATTGTCAATCATGACATCAGTGATGGGAAGCGGAAACTTGTCTTTTGGGCAACCTGCATTGAGGTCACAAAAGTCGATGCATATACGGACCTTGTCGTTCTTCTTAGGAACTAGAACAATGTTGGCTACCCAGTCCCGGTGTTGTTCCTCTCCGACAAAGCCCGAGTCTATAAGCTTTTTAACTTCTGAATCAATTGCTTCCATGATCTCTGGACGAAACCGATGTTGCTGTTGTTTGACGGGTTTTGCATCTGGATCAATATTGAGATGATGCATGGCTATTTTTGGGTCAAGTCCAGGCTTGTCTTCATAATTCCAAGCAAAGACATCTATATATTCTCGAATGAGAGATATAAGTTCTTCTTTCTCAGAGGGTGATAAGCTTTTACTTACGAAGATAGGTTTAGGGTCGACTTTGAAGCACTTCCCACGGTGATCTAATATCTTTTCAAGAAATGAGGCGAGAACCCGCGGTGACGAAATAAGGAGATCTTTCTATATCGGCATATCAGTTAGGAAAATCATAGGCAAATTCCTGCCGGTCAGAATGTGGAGAAGAACCAAAACGGAATGGTTCCGCCTACTCAAAACTCGAATTTTGCACGAGTTACATAACCCTTCTTTTTCTTTTTTGCGATTCTCCTGGATTACTTTATCTTCAGTAGGCGTCTCGCCTTGTTTGAAATGCATATCCCACAAGATGTTAAGGCGTTTGATCCAAGGGTCATTGGTCGATTCAATCAACTCTTCATCACCCCGTACATCTTCATCTGGGTGACTAGTTGAAGCCATGTTCACAATCAATCTTTTAAAGAAAGGTCCGACGCTGACATCAGATTCCTATGATGATGTTCCAGATGAATGATCCTGACATAGATAGTTACCAGTTTCATTTTTTGAAAGGGAGGGAGTTGTGACATAACCCACACCTCTTCCAGTTTTCTGATAATAGTCTGGAGGTTTTCCTTCAGGAGTGAGGGACATTCGAATGGGCGTTCGCCTTCCTTTCTCTAAGTTTAAACCTTATTTTTCATTAAAGTTATATCTCATTCGCTTCATCAGATATATGGAATTAGGTTCATAGTAACGAAATTGAGGGATTCCATTATCTTCTTCTAAACTTCCTCGTTTGAATAGTTCAGATTTAACTTTACCAAAGTGGATCGGCTTTTGCTCTTTCCTTTTCGACGGGACTTTGAAGAAAGCCTTCTGGGCATCTTCTACTTCTTCATCTGAAGCGAAGGAAGACTTAATTGGCAATGTAAGTGATGCCTCTGTGCATAATGTGTGCCATGGGCCGGTACCTGCATCAGTATCATTCTGTATTTGTTCATTTTTAGATGACTCATCAGACAAGTACGCCTAAATAAAGTCTTCATTAATGCACCACTCGCCCTAACTCGGTACATTATTATTGTTCTCGACCTGACCCATTACATTGAAGTTCAACTCCTATGGACAATCTTCTTCAGGATCTAGCTCGATGTCAACTTTGTTACCGCTATCGACATCTTCTTTCTCCTGTGATTCCGAGTAGAAGACAGAATCTGTGTGGAAGTTTTCCACCCCTCTGAAAGGGTACTTTTCCGCAATCAAGGTTTGGACATCCCCCTAATCATTAGCAATCTTCATAACCTGATGTAGTGTAGACAGGACAATACGGTTTGCATGAATCCATGGCCGCCCAAACAATAAATTGTAGGACGTGTCCGCATCTATAATGTAACAAGTCACCTCGGACTTGAGATCTCCGATTTAACACCTGAGCTTGATCTTTCCTAGGGGTCGAGCACTGTTGGCGTTGAAACCGAAGATAGTGGTCTGGGTGGTGTTCAACCGATGCATGTGAATCCCTAAGACCTGCATGACCCTATAAGGCATGATGCTGAGTGCTGAGCTCGAGTCCACTTTAACATGGCTGGTTTCTGAAGACCTAATGTACCCTGTGTAGTATAAATGTCTGTCATACTTGTGTTTTACTATGCATGGTAGACTTCTTGCTGCTTGCAGACATTACAGGCAAGATTAAGCTTCTGAAGCTTCACGAGTCGGAGTAACTTGTGTAATGAAGCTTTCCGTGTTTGTTAAAGCTTCAATCAGAGCTTCCTTTGTGGTTTTAGACAACCTCAGGAGCTCATACAGGGTAATCTTGGCTGGTATGTTGGCCAACTGCGCCAATACATTGAATCGGAAAGGAGTGCTGGATTCTCTGGCTTTTTGAAGAAGGTTCTTGTTGTAATAGATTTCCTTCTGTTTCCCTTTGTCAATGGACTTTTGTGGAACAAAACCCCCAGCGTCTTGGTGATATTCTTCTACTTCTTGAGCATTCTGATCATAGTCCTTCTGTAAGGACCAAAAATTTTGATACTAGTTAAAATTATTTTCTAGTATTTTAAAATATTTAATTATTATTTTTAAAAGAGTATTTATATTTTTCTCAATTTTCTAGAATTTTCTATAGTTTAAAAACCTAGTTTTATATTTATTTAAATGATTTTGATAGTTATAAGTTTATTTAGTGCAGTAAAAATTTATGGAATTTATCCGTTGTGTTACCGATACTATTACGTATCATTTTGAATAATACGTGGTAGTATTATTATTATTACGTATATTTTTGTATAATACGTTGTATTATTAATTACGTATTATTTATATAATTTGTTGTTTTATTTCTACAATTACGTATCAACTGTCGTATTTGCATAACTGGTACGTTTTATTGTATAAATAATTATCCTATAATTATATGATTTTAAATATAAGTAATTGTATTTTTTTATTAATTATTTATTGTTTAATTGTGTAATTTGTTGTATTATTTCTACTGTTGTGTATTATCAATTGTAATACTACAACTGGTACGTTTTGATGTGTAGATAACTTTCACATAATTATTTAATTTATTTTGTAATTAATATTATTTTTAATTAAGTTTTCAAAACCCTAAATTTTCATATATATATCTATATATATATATATATATATATATATATATATATATATATGTTGCTTTAAAGTTATTTCTCTCTCTCTTCCTTCTCTTCTTCCCCAAAACACCCGACGCCGCCCACTCCCATTTCTCTCCTCCCCGACCCCGAACCCACCTACAACCTGCCATCACTGAGCGCAGGCCTTGCCTCATCGAGCGAGCACCGCCCCCAGCTCCTTCACCCGGGGCCACTCACGCCGCCAAGGCAGCCACCCCCTGCCTCTAAACCCCAGATTCCTTCGTTGTCGCCTCAGCTCGCCCACCAACCTCGCCGCTGCCCAGACAGCCCGCCAACCCTCCTCCCCGCTCGCCTCATGCCCGTACCAAGCCAACTTCACCCGCTGCAGCCCCCTCTGCTTAGCCCCAGATCTTAGCGCCACCAGCCCCTGCAGCCCCACCACAGCGCCCTCTTCCCCCTCCGTCACTACCTCTGACACCCACCCCACGTCAGCCTCCCGCGTCAGCCCCTCACACGACCACCTCCCGACCAGCTACGACAGCAACGCCCAAACAAACCCCCTGAGATCCCGCTGACCTGCCTCTTCTACCCCCTGCCAGCCTTCGTCGACACCGCTCCTGCCACCTAGCCCTGACTCAGCCCCTCATCGCCGCTATCCACGCCCTTCGTCGATCTCCCAACCAGATCTGTCTAACTCCTTGCAGTTAGCCCTCCCACTAACCGCTCCAGCGTCATCGTCGAGCTCCACTACAACCATCTCACTGACGAACTGCACCGCCATCAGATTCACCGTCGGACGCCACACTCTACCCGCGCTCAAATCAGATCCGCATCGCACCAACAACATCGAATCGTTTGACGTTACCCCGAGGCAAGATCTCGAACCTTGATTTTTTTATTTTAATTCTTAGTTTTAACATAAATTATTATGTGACTCTTCATTTAATTTTTAGATCTGTTATGAATTAATTAATTAGATTAGTCTGTGATATATTATTACCTTCACGGGATTGCTTGACATGAATAGTTGTGTGGAAACTTGTTATTTTATCACTTAGTTGTTACCTAATAGGAGAGACTGTACATGAAGATGACTTCTGTTAAAAGTATGATTTATAAGCGTGCTTCAAAGCATAGCTATACTCACTCGACATCGATATCCCGATGTGAGGAGTCCCGAGTTCCCTCGATATCGATATCCCGGTATGAGGTTTCCTTGATTATTTCTATTATAGCATTGATTAGACGATGCACTCTTGATCGGACGTATTGTGGGTCATGGTTATTTTCATAGTTTTACAGAAGTTGTTCAACAGTAACTCCGTGGCTAGTGCACTATATTTCATGTACAGTTGCGTAATTAATATGACAAACTTGGGTATAAAAGAGAATTGGACGGAGAATATAGCAAGTATATAAACAGGCACAACACTTTCCTGTTATCGTGATATCGTGAGTGTTATATATATGAGCTAGAGGGCCAATACTTGACTTGAAGGCGGCCCCCGGACAAGTTTACGGGGACCCGATTATATACATCAAAATATTCTTCCCCAATTCAAATAACATGTAAAACAATAATAATATGCTTGCGTGCTTTATGGTGGACTTTGTTAGTTTTGTTGAGATGTAGACCAGTGTTGTTCTTTTCATACATGGATCAGGATTAATATTTAATTATCTACAATTTGAGACATATGGTATATACATGAGGGTTTCCTTATTTGGAATATTTTGCTTGACGTACTACATCTCATATTGTAGATTTTTAGATATTAATTCCATCTAATGTATGTCTATGTTACTTGGATGATTAGTCTGATCGCTAGCTGCATGATCTTGTTACCTGATCGATTTTGGAAGCTTTATGTTATCATGATTTAGTAGTGTTTTCATGTTGATTTGTGGATTTTAGGTTTACGTTCTTTTGTTGTTTCTGTTATCGTATCGTTTTTTGCATTAGATTTTCGTTCGTTCTATTTTCTTTGTGGGGCTCTTGCTGTGCTCCATGTACGCTGACGTACACCTGTTTTCTTTGGTGTACATCAGACTTAGAGGAAGAACAGGTTTAGCAAGAGCCAAAGGATTTTCAACAGTAGTGCCTTGTAGACGAAACAGAAGAAGGAGTCGAAGTTTATTCTTTGATTGTTCCAGTTTACTTTTGTAGTTCTTTCTTTTTCCATTGATCGATGTATTTTTATATCTCTTCAGTATTTATTTGTTCAGTTTTGTATAAGGGCATGTTAACCTGATTATTATGTCTCGGATGTTATCCCATTTGTGATATGATATTTTTTATTCTGAGTTTGTCTATTATATTCTTGCTGATTGTGATCGGGGACCTGTGACTTCGCATTGTATTTATTTCCTGACGCTTAGCCTATTATATTCTTGCTGATTGTGATCGGGGACCTGTGACTTCGCATTGTATTTATTTCCTGACGCTTAGCGTATTGGATTGAGAAGAAAAGAAAAGAAATAAATGATAGTGTATATTTCTTCTCAATCTAATATATCGTGGGCTTGTTCACATTCCTATTCCCGGGTATTTTGGGAAGCGGGACGTGACATGTTTTTTTGGTGGCCCATACAGGTCACGGTCCCGAGTTCCTACTAGTGAGAATATAACGGATAATTTAGATACATATCATATTTCATCTGTAAGACTAATCTTGAGCCCTTATCTTATTTCTTGATAGATTTCGTTCCGTCCCTATCATATCACTCTTTGACTCCGGAGTTTTACACGGTTCTTGTCCCATCGCTTCGCGATTACCCTCTCTTTGTATAACATCTCTTTCCTCGTACTGGTCGTTATTTTATATGTTATTATTTTTACAACTATATTTTCTTTGATTTGACTTATATATCGTTGATTGTATTGATTTTTGCATTATTTGTTACATTATTTTATGTATCATACATAGTGTTATATTGTTTGTCTTTCATTAAAAATATATACCATTACTTATATATTTTAATTGTTCAAACCATGTTATTAAGTGTTTTGCATTGCTCTAGACTCCGCATATACATTGCATAGCATATCTGATATTCAGATTATTTTGTTGTGTTTAAAATATACTTTGCATATTTATATTGTGTATGTGTGCGCTTATCTGTCATACCACTTATTATTTACTTATGTTTTAGATTGTTATATATTGTTCGTATTTTTGTGATATACATTATTATGTTCATGATTTTAATATTCTACATATGCACTATATTCTTATCCTTTACATTTTTTGTATATAGTTTTTGTCAGTAAGTTTTATTTTGTTAGGTTATTTTAGTATGTGCACATTGTTTTCGTTATTTCTAAGAGTAATGTACTTTTATTTTGATATTCAAGCATATACTTCTTGTTGCTGTAATGTGTTCTTTATATTACTATTTTTATATTGATTTTACTATTGTTTGCATTTTATTTTTTTTCTCTTACTCTTACCCTTGGGGTGTATATCTGTTTGTGTGTGGATTCTTTTGTGATTGTATTTTTAATATAATTTTATTGATTGTGTGTTTTGTGTGTATTACTATACTTATTTGATCATTTTGAAAACGATTGCTTTGATTTTACAAACGTTATTAACTGTTAGTAAATTGATTTTTATTTATTCATTTCCTGCATTCTAATTGATTTATGTGACTCTGTTCGCTATGTTATTATTCTTAATTTATATACTTAATTTATTTTATGCATATATAGGATTTACGTAAATACTTGTTATTATTGATTGTGTAAATATTAATTCGTTTGATTATATGTGCTTCCTTGTTAATTTGACAAATAATATTCATGAATTCAACTGACATGATTATTGATTTTATAAATATTTATCTGTTTATGTTTGTGTGATGATGATTGTGTTTTGTAACGCAGTATGAATTTTTATATGCTTAACAGTATGTTGTATTGATTTATTTGATTTGCTTATTTTGATTTCGAGCATATGTATATTTTTATTGATTTTGCTTTGGCTACAAAACTTTTTGTTTTTGTTAGAATATTGATACTATTTTATTTGATACATTTATAAGTACTATACACATTTTTACATATTTCTCTTCATTTTATTTGATACATTTATAAGTACTATACACATTTTTACATATTTCTCTTCATTATTGGTACTTGTCATATGTTGACTTAGTGATTTTGTATGTTGTTTGTAGCTGTGTTATTATTATATTCTATGAATTATCTATTTTGTGGTGTGATTATGTTGATTATATGATAAATATCTTCTGTTCCATGATAATGTGTACTGTGTACTTCTTACCTTTATATAAACTGACTATTATCATGTTTTATTTTTATATATTTATATTTTTCTTTTCGGTCCTTCTGTTCAATGTTATGAATATGTAGCTACATAATCGTTGCATATATTTTTTTATGTCTCTATATGTTGTCTATTATGTTGTCTAAAATATATGTATGTTTGATTCTTTGTTATTTTGTTTTGTTTAACATATTCTTTAAATATTTCTTTTACTTTTATATGATTCATCTGTTATTCGTATCATGTTTTTATGTTTTTGTGTTTATGATGTTTATCATCTCCTTACGTATGAGTGGTTTATATTTTGTTTAGATCATTTTGTCTTTTATCATCTTCATGCTCTTCTTTTAATTAATTATATTGTTGAGTTGATATACTTTATCATATATTCTAGTGATTGACAATTGTTTGAATTATGTAATTATATTTCATATCATATTTTTGTATGCTATATATTCGTTATACTTTACCAATTCTATGTTATTGATTATATTTTAACACCTTGATGTGTTGTCTTATAATAGTATATCAATAATATCATGTTAATATATGTTCCGTACTTTTTGAATGATTCATGTATTACACATATGTATTCATGTTATTATGATATATACATTTATATTTTCTATGTATTTTTTTTAAGATAATTGTCACCTTTTGTGTCTCGTGTGTACTGAATACTAGCATATTTTATGATTGTGATACAGCTGCATGTATTATGACATGAATTTTTTATACACTACTAAGTGTTCTTTTATGTATTAATCTTGAATTTCTTGATATCACCTTATACTAGCATATGAATATTTATTTATTTATTTTTCATCCATATGAATGCTGAATCTCAGCTATCGTTCTCATATCTTATCTTACGTCGTTATTATTTTACATTCTCCTCTGCATATGGATATAGTTCTATATCTCCATCCTTGGGTTTTTGTACATTACTTTTATTTTAATTCCGAGGGCGGAATTTATTTTAAAGGGGGTAGAATGTAAGGACCAAGAATTTTGATACTAGTTAAAATTATTTTCTAGTATTTTAAATATTTAATTATTATTTTTAAAAGAGTATTTGTATTTTTCTTAATTTTCTAGAATTTTCTATATTTTAAAAACCAAGTTTTATATTTATTTAAATGACTTTGATAGTTATAAGTTTATTTAGTGAAATAAAAATTTATGGAATTTATCCGTTGTGTTACTGATACTATTACGTATCATTTTGAATAATACATGGTATTATTATTATTATTATGTATATTTTTGTATAATACGTTATATTATTAATTACATATTATTTGTATAATTTGTTGTTTTATTTCTACAATTACGTATTAACTATCGTATTTGCACAACTGGTACGTTTTATTGTATAGATAATTATCCTATAATTATTTGATTTTAAATATAAGTAATTGTATTTTTTTATTAATTATTCTTGTTTAATTGTGTAATTTCTTATATTATTTATACTATTGCGTATTATTAGTTGTAATACTACACAATTGGTACGTTTTGATGTGTAGATAATTTTCACATAATTATTTAATTTATTTTGTAATTAATATTATTTTTAATTATGTTTTCAAAACCCTAAATTTTCCTATAAACTCCGATTTCCTCAGCCATAGGGAAGGAGCAAACCATTCATGGTGATGATGAATGGATCCCCGTTGTCAGGCCGAAGAGGAGGACGAGATCAGTGCAAGATGGATCTGGATCTGTTCAAACGACTCAAATTAGCAGAGTTGTTCGAAGAGCCCCCCTCAATCCCTCCGTTACAAGGCCGGCACCGTCATTGCGTTTTGCATCTGGAGCAACTCCGACTTCGTGGAAAGATGTTTGTTCCCTTGGGAGAAAAGTATCTCAATCCAACACTTTAAATTATGTTACTCCTCTGAAAGATAAGCAAGGAAATCTTTATGCCTCTATCTCTAGATCTGAAATTGAAGTCAATGTTCAGAAGTGGAGTAACACCCTTGTTGGTTATGTCCTGGGTAATAAGCCTTTTTACTCGCATCTCAAGGGGTGTGTTGGTAGATTATGGAAACTAAAATGTTCTCTTGAAATCTATTCGAGGGAGAATGGATATTTTTTCTTTAAATTTGGCAGTCGTGAAGAATATGAACGTATTCTGAGTGAAGGACCTTGGCTTTTTGACGGAAGGCTTATTATTTTGAAGCCTTGGACAGAGAGTATTGGATTGGAGAGGGATCTCCTCTCCTCAGTTCCAGTTTGGATACGTTTCCCATCTTTGCATCTAAAGTTTTGGTCTCAGAGTATAATCAGCAAGGCTGCCAGTTTGATTGGTATCCCTTTATACATGGATGATGCTACTGCTTCAGGGGAGCGTTTGGCTTTTGCAAGATGTTTTGTGGAAATCTCAGTTGTTGCAAAACTTCCTAAATCTGTAAAATTGGAGCTAGACAATGAGGAGTGGATAGATATTCCAGTTCAATATGAATGGATCCCTCCACGGTGTACTAAATGTATTAATTTTGGGCATCTGGAAAGTCAATGTCCTACCATCACAGTTGAGAAGTGGGTACCAAAGCAAGTGTCAACGCAGCCTATATCATCTTCCAATGTGTCTGGCAATTCTGAGTTCATCATGAATATTGACAAGAGTAATGATCATGCAAAAGCTACGAAGGATAAATCAGTTAATGGGAAGAATGTTGAGAGTTCAAGTTTCCTTGTTAACAACCACACTTGTGGTATTAATGTTGAAGTTTCAGATCAGACCGCCCCTAATATGATGAATATTGAACAAAATCCTATGAGGCCTACTGTTGTTACTAATAATGAGTTTTCAGAATATTGCTCAGATTTACATGCCAATTCAAAATATGACCAACGTTCTATAGATCAGGCCCAATCAAAGCCTGATCCATTGCAAAATTATGAAGTTCAAGCCCATGCAAAGCAAATTTCGGAAAATTATGATACCTCTGCTACAGGACCAATGGCTTCCACTACAGATATTACAGATACAGATGTTACTGTTGATATTTCTGTTTCAAATATTGATATTTCTCCGCCTTCTGGTGTTATTTTGGGGGTTCAGGGAAGTGTAGCTCAAGCCCAATCAAAGCTTGTTGCTGATACTTTGCCTTCATATTCTGATAGTCATGTTATCATCACTCCAACTGCTAACAAACCTGCGGATAAAGAGGTATCAATAGCAGTTGCTTCAGTTCCAAACATTCCTCAAACAGACACTGCTTATACTATGGATATTGTTCAAGTTGAAGTTGGAGGTTCAATAGGATATAATTCAGATTGCATTCATAAGAATGATAGAGGGTCTCCTATGCCATGTTCGGGTGGTTCTTATGCAGGGACCTCCATTTTGCCAGGTGTTGAGACACCCAAGACATTGCTCCACCAGTTTACATCTGATCAACCAGTTCAAGTTCAAGTTTCAGAGCAGGGGGAAATACAGCCTAAGGTCAATATAACTAATTCTGCTGATACAGTTGATATCTCTTATCCTCCAACGCCAATCTCCGTACCAAATCCTGAATGGGATAAAGAAATCTCTCAGTACAAGCAAACAAAACCTTCTCAAAAGAATTCTACAGGTATGGAAATGTCTTCTTCTGACTCCCTGAGAAGAAGTGTTAGGCTCAAAGGGACCTCCAACTCTCATTAGATGTCTTTTTTGGTCTGGAATACAAGAGGTCTTAACAAGAAGATACGAAGAAATGATTTAAAGGATCACCTGTCCAAATGGTCCCCTTCGTTTGTAGGCTTAGTGGAAACTAAAGTTAAAGAACAAAATTCTTTCAGAATTACAAGGTGTTTTCCTCCAAATTGGCTATGCACTAATAATTATTCCCATTGTCCTCGGGGCAGAATCTGGATATTATGGGATCCTAATTTTTGGATTTGTCATGTCATCTCGTGTTCATCTCAACAGATCACGCTTGAATGCTTGAACAAAGGGGGGCTTCAAATCTATGTTTCTGTGGTCTATGGTGCTAATTTCCACTCTCAGAGATCTTGTCTATGGAAGGAGTTAATCTCTATCTCTACCTTGATTTCTGATTCCTCTTGGGCTGTCCTAGGCGATTTCAACACATCACGATATACTAATGAAAAAGTAGGAGGTCGAAGATTAACTATGGATCAACTTAGGGAATTCAATGATTGTCTAGACATTTGTAGTCTATCTGATGTCAAGAGTACAGGTGGTACATGGACTTGGAACAATAGCTCTCATGGTCAAAGAAGAATCTCTGGAAGGCTTGATAGAATGCTTGGCAATACTAAATGGATTGACCACTTCCCAAATTCTTATTATGTCTATCTCAATGCAGCTACTAGTGACCATTCCCCTATCCTTCTATATCTAATCACTTCTATTCCATCTCATCCCAAACCCTTTAAGTATTTCAACTATTGGTCTAATTGTCAGGGCTATCATGAGGTCTTCGGGGAGGCATGGTCTGTTCAACCTCAAGGAAATCCTTTATATCAGGTCATCCAGAAATTGAAGAATACTAAGGGGCAGTTGAAAGCTTGGTGCAGCACTGGTTTCTCTTCTCCTAAAGCTAATATACTTATGGTCAGGGAGGCGCTCAATGATCTTCAGAAACTTTTGGACCAGGATCCTAATAATCAAACACTGCATGAGAAGGAATCTCAGTTAAAAATTAATCTTGATCAATGGTTGGATATTGAAGAAAATCAACTCCGGCAAAAAAGTAGGGATCTTTGGCTCAATTTGGGTGATAGAAATAGTAAATTCTTTTACTCATCGTTGAGAAACAGATACAGTAAGAATTCTTTTTCTCATCTTCTCGATCAAGAAGGACATGCTACTACTGATCTTTCTAAGTTAAGACTCCAAGCACCTGAATATTACAATCAACTATATAACCAGAATTGCTATTGGAATGTCTTTCCAAATCTCATAGTTAAAAGGATTTTATCTCCTCAGGCTGCTGGTTGGCTCATTAGAGATGTAACTGATTCTGAGATCAAAGCTACTATGTTTCAGATGAACCCAGATAAAGCTCCAGGTCCTGATGGCTTCAATGCAAGATTCTATCAGCTTCACTGGGATGTTATTGGTACTGATGTATGCAAAGGAGTCGGATTTTTTTTCAAGCACAAAAAATTGGTTAGACAACTGAATAACACTTTCCTTACTCTGGTCCCTAAGTCTGCTAATGCTAGCTCACTCTCTGATTTTAGACCTATTGCATGTTGCAACCTGTTATATAAGTTGATCACAAAACTCCTTACAAACAGATTGCAAATGGTTATTGATGATCTTATATCTTTAAATCAGAATGCTTTCCTCAAAGGTAGGCAAATCAGTGATTGCACCCTCCTTGCACATGAGTTAATTAGGGATTTCAACAACACTATGGGAAGCAGAGTTTGCTTGAAGGTTGATCTCAAAAAAGCTTTTGACAGTTTAAACAGAGAATTCATCTACTTCATTCTACATTGCATGGGGTTTCCTTATACTTGGATTGAATGGATCAGAGAGTGCTTGTCTACTCCATCATTTTCAGTAATGGTGGATGGCTCACCTGAAGGATTTTTCTGCTCTAACAGAGGTATTAGACAAGGGGATCCTCTTTCTCCCTACCTTTTTGTTATTGCAATGGAATTCTGGTCCATTCATATGGACCTGGCAGTAGCTCGCGGAGATATTCAACCCTTGAAGAGAGGTCTCCCTAACCAAATCTCTAACCTTTTATTTGCAGATGATATGCTTGTATTCTGCAGGGGCAATAAGAAATCTTTAAGGGAGCTTGATCTCATGTTTGAAAAGCTTCAACTTAATACCGGATTGACTATTAATAAAGAGAAAAGCAAAATTTTCTTTAGTAAAGGTTGCAAGAACACAAATGAGCTAGCAGGAATTTTGGGCTGCAATCAGGGCATCCTACCAGTCAGGTACTTGGGTCTCCCATTATCTATACATTATGCAAAGATGAAGGATTTTGGTTCTCTTATTGATAAGGTCAGATCTAAGACTGAAGGATGGATGACTAGGGTTCTCTCTTTTGCCGGTAGAGTCGAATTGGCAAAAACTGTGTTATTTGGTTCAATGAACTACTGGATTCAATCATTCAAATTTCCAAATTCAGTAATAAGAGAGCTTGAGAGGATAATCTCAAATTTTATTTGGAAAGGTGGATTCCATGCTTGTAGTTTGGACCAAATTTGTAGACCTCGAAAGGAGGGAGGCTTGGGGCTAAGACGGATTAAAGACACCTCAAATGCTGCTGGAATAAAATTACTCTGGAGGCTAAGTACAACAAATAATTTATGGAAAAGCTGGATGGAAAAAACTTATTTTCCTCAATCTTGTATAAGCACTGCTAATGCCAAGATACTTGATTCAGGGACATGGAAGTTTATTATTCAATCCTGAGATCTTGTCTCTCCCTATCTACAGTGGTCTGATGCTACTACAAACTGGAAATGGATAAGTAATTCTATAGCAGGGTTCACATTTAGTTCAGCTTGGAATATATGCAGATCTTTACACCCTCAGACTCAATTTTATGATATATTATGGCACCCCAAAAATTGCCCCAAGTTCTCTCACTACCTCTACAAGGCTTTAATTAACAGATTGCCGACAAGAGAGCGCTTATGCAAGATTGGCATTATTCAGGAGTCATCTTGTATTCTTTGCAAGCAAGATGTTGAGACCACCAAACATCTCTTCTTCGAATGTGAATTTTCTAAGTACATTTGGTCTTTATCCAGGCTGAAGATTGGAATAAACAGCCCTCAAATGGGTTCAATCTGCGAAGAGGCTCTGTTGATCCAGCAAAGATTTAAGGGTAAAAGTTGTGTCTATACCTTATCTAGATTAGTTCTTGCAGGAGCTACCTGGCACATCTGGCAGGAGCGGAACAGAAGGGTTTTCCATCATCAAGAACTTAGTAAGATTATGGTTTTTAGACGGCTTTATGAGGACATCCTCGTGCTTATGAGGACATGCCAGTGGAAGATAGGTAATGACAGAGAGAAGGCTATCATTATGAGTAACTGGAGCTGATGATCTTTGCTTGGCTTTTTGTGGTTGTTGTGACCTAGGATTGATACTTCTCATTCTTATTCCTTGTATCAGGCATGATTTAGTCTGTTTGGAGATTGCATCTGACGAAGTTTTATTATTTTGCTTCACAAGGCTAAAATGTGTATATGTACTTTGAGTTACTTGATTCAATAAAATATTTTACCTTGCAAAAAAAAAAAATATATATATATATATATGAGAAAAATGGGTATGCTTGGTACCAAAACATTTCTTTTGAGATGAATAACCATATATATATGTTAAATAAATGTGATAAATAGTGTTTGGGAGCCTAGCAAGAATTTCTATGTTAGAGAAATCAAGGGGATTGATCAGCATGTGATAGAAGGCATAGCAGGCAGTTGTTCTGCTGTGCGGTCGACCGCGATGTGCGCGGCGGTCGACCGCACAGCAGTCGGGCACACAGGAGACTTTTCTCCTGCTGTGCGGTCGACCGCGCAAGGCGCGGCGGTCGACCGCACAGCAGGCAGAGAGTTTTTCTGTGTTGGGTCTTAATGGGTTTCGGGTCGGGTTCGGGTCGGGTTGTGGGGTTAGTATATATACTATCATACCCTAAAGAGCCCCATTTCTCATCTGAAATCAGAACCCTAGCCCCCTCTCTCCCCCTCAAACCCTAGTTCTCACTTCTTGGTGATTTGGGAGGAGCTTTGAAGGGTTTTTCGGCGGATTTTGGGTGGATTCAGCGAGAGGGACCATCTTCCTTCAGATCTAGGGCGTTGCTTTCATCAGAGGCGAGTAACATCTCGCCCAACTTCACCTCTTTTCGTTTTCATGCAAAAATTTGGGTTTTTAATCATGTTTTTATTGGGCCAAAAATCGTATTTCATGTAAATATAGTAGATCACTATGGCATAATATGTGAAGATCAAATATTTCGAATTTTTAAAGCTTCAACTTTTGAGATCTAGATCTGAAAATGCTTTTAACAAATTTAATCATGTTTATACTGTTTTAAAGACATCTAAATCATGGTTATATGCTTGGGATTTTAAATGATAGATTTTAAATGTTTAAAATTGGTAGTTTCCTGTTCTATGACCTGGATTAAATGTTAATTTTAAGTTAGTGCAGAAATCGTCAAGGGTGGTTGGGATTTGAAGCCGACAGAAACCCTAACTGGGCTTCTGTCAGCTTCGCGGTCGATCGCAGTGGACGCGGCGATCGACCGCCCCAAGATTTTTCCAGCAGAAAAGCTTCTGCTCTTTGAGCGGTCGACCGACATGTCCTCTGCGGTCGACCGCCGTTCAGTTTTGAACACAATAACTTTTGACGCTGTGAGCGGTCGACCGGAGTGGCCTCTGCGGTCGACCGCCGCACAATTCTGTGCATGTTGATCCCTTATTGATCTTTTCGTGTGTTCAAGAGATCACCTCTTTTATCTCACACTGGTTTGCGATGTTAGTGACTTATCTACACATGGGAATTGACTGATTACTAAATCCATGTGTTGGATACTTGTCATCTTGGTCCATGTGTTGGACATGCATTTTATTTCAGTCCATGTGTTGGACCTGCATCCCTTTTAGTCCATGTGTTGGACATTTTTGCTAAACCTTGAGCATGGTACACATTTGAGTTTGGGACACGACATTTTGATACCTTCAGTCCATGTGTTGGACCTGCATCCCTTTTAGTCCATGTGTTGGACATTTTTGCTAAACCTTGAGCATAGTACACATTTGAGTTTGGGACACGACATTTTGATACCGATAAGACATGATAGCTACATAGGCTGGGTATGACGCTTATGTAGAACACGGCATGGTATTTATGTAGGTCAGTACAAGGTACTGTATTTATGTTCTGAGATGGGTTGTATTTCCTTGTTACTTATTTCTGTTCACGTATTAGACTCCGGGTTTGGTACTTAGGGACTTTCAATTTGGGATATAAGGTATATACATGAGGGTTTCCTTGTCTGGATTATTTCGCTCGACGTACCTATGCCCGTGTTGAAACTTCCTAAGTACTAAAACCTATTGTTTATTTTTAGGATAATTGATTTTTATATATATGTATTTTGTGATAACTGTATTTCCTTATACAACGAGCCCTCTCCCTTGGGGTTGGTTGTGATGTTGCTCCCTAGCGCTTTGACGCTCGTTGTCCCTCCCCCTTTCAGGTCACGAGTTAGGAGCCCGGAGAGTCGCAGGTTGATGGCGACACACTTTAGTGTTCGACTATCTATTCTAGCTATGCTTTATTTTGGAGCTCCACTATAGACTTTGCTTATGCATTTGAGGACTTTATTCTAGATGTTGTAAAGGCTGTGTGCCTTATTTCCTTTATTCAGACTTGTTGTATTTGAGATGTATTAAGAACTCCAGTTTGTTCATTTCAGACATTGACTTTATATTCCTGTATGTTGGATGATGGAATACTATTTGATCTCTATCTTTTCATCAGTTATCTCTTGTAGTATCTTTGTACCTACACCAGTTGTTGATTCTTCTAGATAGATGTTAATTGTGATGGTGAAACATGTTATTGCACGGTGTGGTGCATAGCAGGTTTGACATTCTTGGTTTCACCTCGGACTGCAGCCTTGTGTGAACCCAGGGGCGTCACAGTTGGTATCAGAGCTCTAGTTCCAGTATCCTTAGGATCATCCTGTGTCGAGTCGTGGAGCTAGGATAGAGTTTCCTAGGATTCATGTATAGAGTCCGTAAGGATTTGCTAGTATGAGTGAGGACGATATATGCGTATATCTCAAAATTTGAGAAAATTTTTTTTTATGACAACTATTTTTGTATAAGTTTAAAGTATTGGTGCAATACTATATGTTGTGAAAATCTTATTGTGATACGCTATTTATAGAAGTCTATTTTGACTCATATACTCTTATTTTCTTATGATCAGAGAGATGGCAGGACGTGGTAGACCCCGTACTAGGAGAGCTACCCAGGCGGAGTCACAGCAGACTCCATCAGAGCAGCAGCCAGCTCAGTCCGAGCCTCAGCAGGTACCACCAGAGCCGCAGCAGGCTCCTCAGTACTTGGTGGATCTTATAGCTCCTCTCATTGCCAGGATGACGGCCATTGAGGACTTGGTGACGACTCATATAGCACCACGGACACCACCACCACCGGTAGCTCAGCAGTAGGGGATACCTGCCGTTCCTGTCAGAGAGAGACCCCCAGAGGTCACGCCTGCAACCATTCCCCTAGCAGTTCTAGACAGGACCACCGAGCAGGAGACTTGGCTCCGTATGGTTGAGAGGTACCAGAAGATGAGGGCACCCGAGTTCCAGGGATCACCAGACCCTCTTGCAGCCCATAAGTGGAAGGAGGATGTGGGCAACATTCTTGACATACTCAGTGTGGGCTCAGTTCAGAAGCAGAGATTGGCATCCTACAGTCTGAAGGGTGATGCCGGGAGATGGTACCGACTGCAGTTTACTCCAGAGCAGAGGATGACTCTCACGTGGGAGGACTTCATATATTTCTTCAATGGACAGTACATTTCTTCTGCAGCACGGACCGGGAAGGAGCTCGAGTTGTCCCGGTTGACTCAGGGGGATATGACCGTGGCAGATTTTGAGAGCAAGTTCATGGAGTTGCTGCATTTCACGAGTATGTGGCAGACAGGAGAGCGTCAGGCTCAGATGTTCTTAGCAGGGCTTCACCCTAATCTCTGTCGGTACCTCGTCTCGAGGAAGTTCTATTCAGTTAGGGAGGTAACTGAGGCTGCCACTTCCCAGGAGATTGAGACTTCCATGTTCCAGAAGGATAAGGAAGGGAAGGCCAAGACAGGGCAGAGTGGAGACAAGGGCAAGAACAAGAGGTCTTTTTCTGGGCCTCAGCAACAGCATCAGGGCCCTTATAAAAAGGGACCTCAGCAGGATCAGAGGGCATTTCAGCAGCGTAAGTTCCAGGGATCTTGTTATAACTGTCGCAAGGTCGGGCATAAGGCATCGGAGTGCCTAGCGCAGCAACAGGAGCCCAGCAGGGCAAGGGTCCGAACCAGCAGTAGCAGCGACAGCAGAGCAGAGGTCAGGGCCAACAGAACAGGCTTGAGGCACCGCCAGCAGCTCAGAGGACTGAGGGGCAGATTCGGCAGTTCAGGATGTTTCTCAGGGACAGATCATCCCATATTCTCCAGCACCATCAGCAGAGCAGTCTTCAGCCACAGGCAGGGTTTATGCAGTAGTTCCCCGTGATTCCGGAGCCAGCGGAGCTGTAGTGGAGGGTACGTTCTTTGTGAACTCTCTTCCCGCCCGTATTCTTTTCGATTCGGGAGCTTCGCATTCTTTCATCTTGCATGCATTTATGACTAGACTCCAGCTCATAGCTCAGCCTCTAGATACCCCTCTATCTGTTTCCACCCCTTTAGGTGAGGTATCGCTTCTGGAGAGCATTTGTAGGAGGTGTACCGTCAGTTTAGAGATTTGATAGTGTTGCATATGTCCGAGTTCGATGTCATTCTTGGTATGGATTGGTTGTCTTCCTACCATATTAGTATTGACTGCTTTGCGAAGACAGTCAAGTTGTGAGCATCCGACGGGTCCGAGATGATTGTAGCCGCCTCTCAGGGCAACCGACTTGCGGAGTCATTTCTGGCATACATCGAGGAGGTGATGCGACGGGATCAGGGTGCTGAGTTATTAGAGACTAGAGTTGTCTCAGAGTATCAGGATGTCTTTCAGGACATACCTGGATTACCTCCGGTGAGAGAGGTGGAGTTCTGTATCGAGTTGCAGCCAGGCACAGCCCCGATATCCCGCGCACCCTATCGCATGGCACCAGCTGAGATGAGGGAGCTTCAGACCCAGTTGGACGAGTTATTAGCTCAGGCACCAGCTTTATTCGCCGGAGTCATTCTCCGTGGGGCTAGGGCGCACCGGTCCTCTTCGTGAAGAGGAAGGATGGTAGTATGAGATTATGCATAGATTATAGAGAGTTGAACAAGGTCACTATCCGGAATAGGTACCCACTACCTAGGATTGATGACTTGTTTGACCAGTTGCAGGGTGCGCAGTATTTCTCAAAGATTGATCTTCGTTCTGGCTATCATCAGTTGCGGGTTCGGGAGATGGATATTCCCAAGACCGCCTTTCTTACTCGATATGGTTCTTTCGAGTTCTTGGTCATGCCATTTGGATTGACCAATGCACCCGCGGTATTCATGGACTTGATGAACCGGGTATTCCGTCCCTTCTTAGATCAGTTTGTGATCGTTTTCATCGATGATATTCTCATTTACTCGAGGTCGGAGGCGGATCATGAGGAGCATCTACGGATAGCATTGAGGACTCTTCAGGAGCATCAGCTGTATGCCAAGTTCAGCAAGTGCGAGTTTTGGCTTTCAGAAGTCAGATTCCTTGGCCACGTCATCAGTAGAGAGGGCATAGCAGTGGACCCGGCTAAGGTCACGGCAGTCCTTGATTGGGAGCCACCGAAGACGGTGACAGAGATTCGCAGCTTTTTAGGCTTAGCTGGATATTACAGGAAGTTCATCCAGGACTTCTCGAAAATTGCGACACCGATTACACACCTTACGAAGAAGGGTGTACAGTTCATATGGAGCACGGAGTGCCAGGAGGCCTTCGATATTTTGAAGGCTAAGCTGACTACAGCACCAGTTCTGACTATTCCGAGCAGCGACAGGACATTCGGAGGCGGATCACGAGGAGCATCTGCGGATAGCATTGAGGACTCTTCAGGAGCATCAGCTGTATGCTAAGTTCAGCAAGTGTGAGTTTTGGCTTTCAGAAGTCAGATTTCTTGGCCATGTCATCAGTCGAGAGGGTATAGCAGTGGACCCGGCTAAGGTCACGGCAGTCCTTGATTGGGAGCCACCGAAGACGGTGACAGAGATTCGTAGCTTTTTGGGTTTAGCTGGATATTACAGGAAGTTCATCCAGGACTTCTCGAAGATTTCGACGCTACTTACACGCCTTACGAAGAAGGGTGTACAGTTTATATGGAGTATGGAGTGCCAGCAGGCATTCGATATTTTGAAGACTAAATTGACTACGGCGCCAGTTCTGACTATCCCGACCAGTGACAGGACATTCGTTGTCTATACAGATGCATCGTTGGCAGGCTTAGGAGGCGTATTGATGCAGACTCGGAGGGTGGTGGCCTATATCTCACGGCAGTTGAGGGTGCATGAGCAGAACTACCCCACTCATGACTTAGAGTTAGCAGCAGTGGTGTTTGCACTGAAGTCATGGAGGCACTACTTGTATGGAGTGCAGTTTGAGCTATTCACAGACCATCAGAGTCTGAAGTACCTCTTTTCTTAGAAGGAACTCAATCAGAGGCAGAGGATGTGGATTGAGTTTATCAAGGACTATGAGTTCGCGATTCAGTATCATCCGGGGAAGGCGAACGTCGTAGCAGATGCATTAAGCAGGAAGCGTCGACATCAGATTTCAGCTTTGAGGTGTTCCTTGTACAGAGATCTTATCACTCTTAGCCAGTTTGATTTTAGACCCGAGATTGGAGGAACCAGTGCATTCTTGGGAGCTATCTCAGTGCAGCCATCTTGGAGCGACAGAGTTGTCGGAGCTCAGTTGGGAGACTCTTGGATTCAAATCCGAAAGGAGGAGATTTGCAAAGAGCCAAAGACTGATTGGACCATTGGAGCAGATGGAGGTCTACGGATGAAGGGTAGATTGGTTATGCCAGCCAGTGCAGAGCTAAAGAGGGAGCTATTTGATGAGGCACACCGCACTCGGTACACGGTGCATCCAGGAACCACCAAGATGTACAAGGACTTGAAGAGACATTTCTGGTGGAGAGGTATGCGTAGAGAGGTTGCAGACTATGTGGCTAGATGTTTTACCTGTCAGCAGGTGAAGGCAGAGCACCAGAGACCGGCAGGGACACTTCAGCCTTTACCCATTCCAGAGTGGAAGTGGGCAGATATTTCTATGGATTTTATTGTGGGGTTGCCGAAGTCGAAGAAGGGGAATGATTCTGTTTGGGTCATAGTGGACCGATTGACGAAGTCAGCCCATTTCATTCCGGTGAGGACCACTTATACAGCCGAGACTTATGCGAGGATCTTCATTCGGGAGATAGTTCGACTTCACGGGGTCCCGGACACGATCGTGTCGGATCGAGGATCGGTTTTCACTTCACATTTTTGGAGGAGTTTCCAGGACTCATTTGGCAGCACGATATCTTATAGCAGTGTATTTCACCCGCAGACGGATGGTCAGACGGAGAGGGTGAATCGGGTATTGGAGGACATGTTGAGGGCATGTGTCATTGACTTCCAAGGTAGCTGGGAGGATCATATTCCATTGGTATAATTTGCTTATAACAACAGTGATCAAGCGACGATCGGCATGGCTCCGTATGAGGCATTGTACGGGAGGCCCTGTAGATCATCGATATGCTGGGCAGAGCCGGAGGATAGTTTGATGCTTGGGCCAGAGCTTGTGAGGCAGACTACTGAGAAGGTAGCATTGATTAGAGAGCGGATTCTAGCCGCTCAGAGCCGGCAGAAGAGTTATGCAGATAAGAGGCGAAGACCACTGGAGTTTCAGATTGGGGATTTGGTTATGCTGAAGGTATCGCCTATGAAAGGCGTGCAGCGATTCGGGAGGCGAGGGAAGCTTGCACCGAGATATATTAGACCTTTCCGGATTTTGGAGCGCATTGGAGCGGTGTCATACAGACTGGATCTTCCACCATCTATGTCTAGTGTACACAATGTGTTCCATATCTCTATGCTCAAGAAACACTTGCATGATGAGGAGCAGTGGCGAGTGGTGGATATACCGGAGATTGAGCTTCTGGATGATTTGACTTCTATTGAGATCTCAGTGTCTATACTTGCTAGAGAGGACAAGAGGCTCAGGAACAAGGTGATTCCATTGGTGAAAGTTCAATGGAACCGAAGTGGAGTTGAGGAAGCTTCTTGGGAGCACGAGGAGGAAATGCGGCGCGACTACCCACATTTGTTTGATCAGGTAAATAAATTTCATGGCAAGTACCTTATAATATGTTGATATCCTTGGTTATATATAATTAACACTAGAATGAGAATACCTTCGCCACATTCTTAATCTTTTGGAACACATGGTATATGTATGGGGGGTTCCTTGTTTGGATTTTTCACCCGATGTACTAGTTCCATTAGATTAGGGCTTGAGCGAGAATATTATCATTTTGGACGGTTAAGTATAAATATCCATGTGCGCTCATCTAGAATTTCATATTTCGAGATGAGTATGATTTCCGAATTTCGAGGACGAAATTCTTTTAAGGGGGGAAGAATGTAGAACCCCGTAAATTTATTAATGAATATATTGAGTTATTAGTGGTAAACTTTTCTTTTGAGATGAATAACCATATATATGTTAAATAAATGTGATAAATAGTGTTTGGGAGCCTAGCAAGAATTTCTATGTTAGAGAAATCAAGGGGATTGATCAGCATGTGATAGAAGGCATAGCAGGCAGTTGTTCTGCTGTGCGGTCGACCGCGATGTGCGCGACGGTCGACCGCACAGCAGTCGGGCACACAGGAGACTTTTCTCCTGCTGTGCGGTCGACCGCGCAAGGCGCGGCGGTCGACCGCACAGCAGACAGAGAGTTTTTCTGTGTTGGGTCTTAATGGGTTTCGGGTCGGGTTCGGGTCGGGTTGTGGGGTTAGTATATATACTATCATACCCTAAAGAGCCCCATTTCTCATCTGAAATCAGAACCCTAGCCCCCCTCTCTCCCCCTCAAACCCTAGTTCTCACTTCTTGGTGATTTGGGAGAAGCCTTGAAGGGATTTCCAGCGAACTCTTGGTGGATTCAGCGTGGGGGGCCATCTTCCTTCAGATCTAGGGCGTTGTTTTCATCAGAGGCGAGTAACATCTCGCCCAACTTCATCCCATTTCGTTTTTATGCTTAGATTTGAGTTTTTATCCGGTTTTATTGAGCCCAAAATCGTATTTTTGTAGATAAAGTAGGCCTTATGGCATGAGGTGCAAGAATCATATATTTCAGTCTTAAAAGGTTCACTAATGATGTTTAATAAATGAGATTTTGATCTGAAATGTTTTTAGGAGAGTTAAATTTTTTTTACTGTTTAAGAACTTTTAAAATCATGTTGATTTAAGTTGGGATTTTTGTTAATGAAGTTTTAGGAGAGTTAAATTTTTTTTACTGTTTAAGAACTTTTAAAATCATGTTGTTTAAGGTTTGGGATTTTTGATAATGAGGTTTTAACCATTTAAACTTGTGTTTTTAGGAGAGCTAAACTCATTTTTACTATTTAAGAACTTTTAAAATCATATTGTTTAGGGTTTGGGATTTTTTTTGATAATGAGGTTTTAACCATTTAAACTTGTTGTTTATTGCCATGGTTCTCTATTAAAAGGTTATAGTATAATGGGTATAGAAATCCCCAAGTTTTTGTATGAGTTCGGTAGCTGACAGAACCCAGAATGAGGTTCTGTCCGCCCAGCGGTCGACCGCATAGGACTCAGCGGTCGACCGTCGCGCTTGCCTCGATCACCTAACTTTGATCTTCAGTTGTACTAAGCATCTATGCATGATAGATGGCCTGAAATACTTGCCTAGAATCACACGACGAGTTGAGTGTGAGTTTTGCATAAGTAAACCATACCTTGTATATCACTAATACTTTCTTCGTTCATAGTCCACGTGTTGAGCATGCATTATTATTGATCCATGTGTTGGATACTTGTCATCTTGGTCCATGTGTTGGACATGCATTTTATTTCAGTCCATGTGTTGGACCTGCATCCCTTTTAGTCCATGTGTTGGACATTTTTGCTAAACCTTGAGCATGGTACACATTTGAGTTTGGGACACGACATTTTGATACCGATAAGACATGATAGCTACCTAGGCTGGGTATGACACTTATGTAGAACACGGCATGGTATTTATGTAGGTCAGTACAAGGTACTGTATTTATGTTCTGAGATGGGTTGTATTTCCTTATTACTTATTTCTGTTCACGTATTGGACTCCGGGTTTGGTACTTAGGGACTTTCAATTTGGGATATAAGGTATATACATGAGGGTTTCCTTGTTTGGATTATTTCGCTCGACGTACCTATGCCCGTGTTGAAACTTCCTAAGTACTAAAACCTATTGTTTATTTTTAGGATAATTGATTTTATATATATGTATTTTGTGATAACTGTATTTCCTTATACAACGAGCCCTCTCCCTTGGGGTTGGTTGTGATGTTGCTCGCTAGCGCTTTGACGCTCGTTGTCCCTCCCCCTTTCAGGTCACGAGCCAGGAGCCCGGAGAGTCGCAGGTTGATGACGACACACTTTAGTGTTCGACTGTCTATTCTAGCTATGCTTTATTTTGGAGCTCCACTATAGACTTTGCTTATGCATTTGAGGACTTTATTCTAGATGTTGTAAAGGCTGTGTGCCTTATTTCCTTTATTCAGACTTGTTGTATTTGAGATGTATTAAGAACTCCAGTTTGTTCATTTCAGACATTGACTTTATATTCCTGTATGTTGGATGATGAAATACTATTTGATCTTTATCGTTTCATCAGTTATCTCTTGTAGTATCTCTTACTTGCTTTTGTACCTACACCTATTATTGACCCACTAGAGTGATAAAATTGTGATGGTGAAACATGTTAATGCACGGTGTGGTGCATGGCAGGTTTGACATTCTTGGTTTCACCTTGGACTGCAGCCTTGTGTGAACCCAGGGGCGTCACAGTTGGTATCAGAGCTCTAGTTCCAGTATCCTTAGGATCATCCTGTGTCGAGTCGTGGAGCTAGGATAGAGTTTCCTAGGATTCATGTATAGAGTCCGTAAGGATTTCCTAGTATGAGTGAGGACGACTTATGCGTATACCTCAAAATTTGAGGAAATTTTTTTTTTATGATAACTATTTTGCAAATTTAAAGTATTTTGTGTGAATACTATATGTTGTGAAGATTGTATTGTGATACGCTATTTATAGAAGTTTATTTTGACTCATAAACTTTTATTTTCTTATGATCAGAGAGATGGCAGGACGTGGTAGACCCGTACTAGGAGAGCTACCCAGGCGGAGTCACAGCAGACTCCATCAGAGCAGCAGCCAGCTCAGTCCGAGCCCCAGCAGGCACCACCAGAGCCGCAGCAGGCTCCTCAGTACTTGGTGGATCTTATGGCTCCTCTCATTGCCAGGATGACGGCCATTGAGGACTTGGTGACGACTCATATAGCACCACGGACACCACAACCACCGGTAGCTCAGCAGCAGGGGATACCAGCCATCTCGATCAG
>NC_033795.1:38153743-38199301 GCF_001876935.1 Asparagus officinalis
CTTCGTGCTCCTCCGACGGACGCCCCTGCAGCCCCGTCATCGCTATCACCCGACCAGCCGCCTCCGACGCTGTCTCTTCAGATCCAGATCCGACGAACACCACACATGCCACCGTACTTCAAATCCACCGTTCAATCAACTCCAGATCCGTCCCAATCGTCAGATCCACCGTTGACTGTGCCATTCAGATCTATTGTACCACATCCACATCGGTATCGCTGCCTCGTCATCAGGCCCCATTGGCCTCACAGGCAAGATCCCTATTCCCCGATCGTATTTCATTACAATTTTAGATTTATCATAAATTATTTATATGCAAGATCCCGAACCTTGATTATTTCATTTTAATTATTAGTTTATCGTAAATTATTATGTGACTTGCCATTTCAATATTTATATCTGTTAGTAATTGATTAATTAAATTAGTCTGTGATATATTATTACCTGCGTGGGATTGCTTGACATGAATAGCTGTGTGGAAGCTTGTTGTTTTATCACTTAGTTGTTACCCAATAGGAGAGACTGCACATGAAGACGACTTCTGTTAAAAGTATGATTTATAAGCGTGCTTCAAAGCATGGCTATACTCACTCGACATCGATATCCCGATGTGAGGAGTCCCGAGTTCCCTCGTTATCGATATCCCGGTATGAGGTTTCCTTGATTATTACTATTATAGCATTAACTAGACGACGTACTCTTGATCGGACGTGTTGTGGGTCACGGTTATTTTTATAGTTTTACAGAAGTCATTCCACGGTAACTCCATGGCTAGTTCACGATATTTCATGTACAGTTGCGTAATTAATATGACAAACATAGGGTTATAAAGGGGAATTGGACGGAGAATATAGCTGTATATAAACGGGCACAGCGCTTTCCTGTTATCGTGATATCGTGAGTGTTATATATATGGGCCAGAGGGCCAATGCATGACTTGAAGGCGCCCCCCGGATAGGTTTACGGGGACCCAATTATATACATCAAAATATTCTTCCCCAATTTAAATAACATATAAAATAAGAATAATATGCTTGCGTGCTTTATGGTGGACTTTGTTAATTTTGTTGAGATGTAGACCAGTGTTGTTCTTTTCATACATGGATCGGGATTAATATTTAATTATCTACAATTTGAGACATATGGTATATACATGAGGGTTTCCTTGTTTGGATTATTTTGCTCGACGTACTACGTCTCATATTGTAGATTTTTAGGTATTGATTCCATCTAATATATGTCCATGTTACTTGGATGATTAGTCTGATCGCTAGCTGCATGATCTCCTTACCTGATCGATTTTGGATGCTTTATGTTATCATGATTTAGTAGTGTTTTCATGTTGATTTGTGGATTTCAGTTGTACGTTCTTTTGTTGTTTCTGTTATCGTATCATTTTTCGCATTGGATTTTCGTTCATTCTATTTTCTTTGTGGGGTCTTGCCGTGTGCCATGCACACTGATGTACACCTGTTTTCTCTGGTATACGTCAGACTTAGAGGAACAACAGGTTTAGCAGGAGCCAGAGGATTCTCAGCAAGAGTGCCTTGTAGATGGAGTAGAAGAAGGAGTCGAAGCTTATTCTTTGATGGTTCTAGTTTACTTTTGTAGTTCTTTCTTTTTCCATTGATCAATGTATTTTTGTATCACTTCAGTACTCATTTGTTTAGTTTTGTATAAGGGCATGTTGACCCGAATATTATGTCTCGGATGTTGTCCCATTTGTGATATGATATTTTTTATTCTGAGTTTGTCTATTATATTCTTGCTGATTGTGATCAGGGACCTGTGACTTCGCATTGTATTTCTGAGTTTGTCTATTATATTCTTGCTGATTGTGATCAGGGACCTGTGACTTCGCATTGTATTTATTTCCAGACGCTTAGCGTATTGGATTGAGAAGAGGGACCTGTGACTTCGCATTGTATTTATTTCCAGACGCTTAGCGTATTGGATTGAGAAGAAAAGAAAATAACAAAAATGATAGTGTATATTTCTTCTCAATCTAATACATCGCGGGTTTGTTCACGTTCTGATTCCCGGGTATTTTGGGAAGCTGGGCGTGACACCTTCAAGTAAGTTTTTCCTGATCGGGTGCCAGGGTTGCCTCCCGGGTATGCTGCAAGAGCAATCCTCTCTTCTTCTGAGTTGGTGAGAGGTTTGAGATGATCACCATTCTCATTTATGGAGGGGCTAATCATATTGGATGGATTAGCCTTGCCTCTTTTCTTTTTGGACGAGGTGTTCGTCCATTGTTTGTCTTCAACCAAATCGGGATGGACCTACATAATCTCCCCTTTTGAGGTAGTGAGGGGTACTAACCCCCTGTCCTTTTGATTATGTAAGTCATTGTTATTCAGGTACATTTCCTCTTTGTGAATAGGGACAACACCATCTGTAGTTGCTACCGGGGGAAAATCACCGAACTGGACCACTATCAAATTGGTGGATATGGTCTTCTGCTTGGGCTTCAACGTAAGAACATTGGCATTTACCAAATTTTGTAGGATATCCTTAAAAGCATAGCATTTTCTGGTAGGATGTCCTAAGAACCTGTGATAACGGCAGTAATTAGGATCGTCGACTTTTCCTGCCTCATCTGGTTTCCTGATCTCTGGGAGTTACAATTTATTGTTCTTCTGAAGTAGCTGGAATAAAGTTTCCACATGCTCTTCTTTGACGAGTACTGCTTGGGCACTCTTTGCTGATTCGGTGCTTTGCCTTGCTTGGCAGGTAATGACCATGTGCCAACGTCAGCAGCCAAAGTCTTCTTTCTCTTAGACTACGGAGCGTTGTTTTGGTTACGCTGTTGTTGTGGCTTTGGTTGAGTGACTTCTTCAACCTTGACCCGAGCAATTATTTCTTCGGCTTATTCTCCTTGTGAAACCAATTGTCTCCAGGAGCGACATTTCGCCACCCCCATTTAAGCAAGGAGTTGGGTCTGCAAGTTGTGTCTGTAAGTTTCGACCAAAGTAGATTGAGTCATACCTGATGGGCATCGCAATGCCATGCTGTGGAATCTTTCCACGTAAGTCTTGATGGACTCTCCCTTCCTCTGGTTGGTGGCGAGAAGGGTCGGGATAGACATTTCCGTATCATTTTCGAAAAACCTGGCTAAGAAGAGCCTTTCCAGATCTACCCATTTTTGAATAGATCTAGCAGGCAATTTCATAAACCACTCGAAGGCAACTCCTTTAAGAGTACTGATGAACAAACGGGTCAGAATGGCATCATTTGCTACCACATCTCTAGTCTGTGACTTGAAGTAGTAGATGTGTTGGTTCGGTGATCCTGTGCCATCGAAGGATTGTAGAGTTGGGGCCTTAAATTTCGGTGGATAGGGAGCTATGTCCCATTCGGCAGGATAAGGCCATACTACTCCTTCTTCGCGAAGCTCACTTCTGTTGGTGATTGCCTTGAGGCGAGCCTCCAGCTCATCCACTTTAGATGACTAAGGAGTTGGTTCTTTTTCCATCTCCTTCTCATTTTCAGATGAAGACTCCAGGTTGTCAGTCTCACGTTCCGAAATCTCATGTGCCTTCTGTTCTCCCTTTGAAATGGTCCTCCGGGAAGATTCAGGCTTTTGGCCTCTTTCTTCAAGAAGCTGGGCCAACATATCGTTCATCTGAAGAAGTGTTTCTTACTATGCTTGGAGCATGACCTGATGTTCGTCGACTCTTTTTGCTAAGTCGTCAGGGCCTCCAGTCATGTAAACGGGAGCCTCTTGCGCAACGACAGAGCTCGAGGATTAAGATTCGGCAATTGCTGAATGTTCATCATCTGAAGTAATCCCCTTGGCTAACTTTTGATAATTAACCGAGCGGATAGCTCCTGTCTGGGTTCGAGTGCGGCGATATATTCCTTTAAACTCGTCACAGATTTCCCGAACAGTCGGGGAGTGGCTTCTTTCTGATTCGTCTGAACTAGGAGCCGAGGCTTTCCCTTTGCCGATCATATTGATAGTGACCTCCGGATATTCGACTTCAGAAATCTTCTTATTATGATAACATTGTCGCTTGGCGGGCCTGGCGACATTTGTCAATCTGTCGAATACAGATCGTCGAGGTTCAGGTGCACAACAGGGGCATTCTGAAAGAACTACAGAAATAAGCTGCTCATATTGACATGAATGAGCTACTTGCTGAGCCAGTCTCCCTCTAGAGAGTAATTCCCGTAAATCAAAAATTTGGGAGGAATCCTCACCGAGCATGAGGACAGAGATGGAACCCCTGCCTTTGAGTGGGTGAGACTGGTTCTTGTTGGACATGAATTTTAAACGCATGTTGACCCCCTTGAACTTGGCGGACCATGTCGTGTTCTGTGGAAGAAACATGAGGATCGCGTTTGGTTTTGTGACCACATGGGCTAGGTTCGTGTTCCTGAATTGAAACGTGTCCTTGGGGATCACGTTTTGGTTGAACGCACTTCTGAAGTGTACGTTTAGTTGATTGAACATGCTTTTGAGAGTCACGTTTTGATTTTGAGACGCATCGCTAAGGCGTGCGTTCACTTTTGAATACGCACTCCTGAGGTGTGTATTCTCTTTTGGAAACTGGTGCGACATAATTATGTACCAAAATTGCAAGTGCACAATTGATCAAGTTATAGTATAAAAAGTTATTGATCCCACGAGAATGGTGATTTTAAGAGATTATTAGAATTAGTTCACATATTTTGTGCGTGATAAAATAGGATTAAAAAATAAGTGTGAGAGTTATGATGAGTAAGAGTGATTGTTGTGAATATATGCAAGTAACAATAAATTAAATTTTAGAGGAGAGAAGAAAGAATCAAAGAATAAAGTAAAAGCAAGAATAAAAAGAGAAAAATCAAGAAAACAAAAGATAGAGGATTCAATTAAAGATATGAGAAATCTAGAATTGAATCCACTAGCTAATCTCAATTATAAAATACAAACTATTCTCTTTTTATCATATTTTAACTTAGATTTATTAAGCCATAGACTATCAAATCATTTAAGGAATGTATAACCTATCAAATTATCATCTAAGTCAAAATTACTATCCATGATAAGAACAATAACAAGATAGTAATCCTAGAATTCATAAGCGTAACCTATCAAACCATTTAAGATAAACATAGATAATCAAATTCTTCTTCTACCAATTAGTTTTCTAGGTTATTATCCTAAACATGAACATTTTAAGTGTAAGAGAATAATCCATACAATATAAAGGAAATTAGACTAGTTTCATACAATTCTAAGATTCCTACAAGAATTAATTTCACATTTTAAGAAGTAAAAACAAAAAAAAAGAACTAATTACAAAAATAAAAAGAAAAGAAAAATCTAAACTATGAACAAGAAATAAATCTAACTACAAAGAATTAAAATCTAAACTATAAAATAAATTGCAAAAATTAAATGTAAGAAAAATAAATCTACTCTACAAATTAAAGTGCAAAAAGAAATAAAAAGATAAGAAAATAAATCTACACTACAAGCATGAATGTAAATCTAACTAATAAGCAATAATAAAGAAATTACTAAAAAGAAATAAAAAAGAAAAATAAAAGAAAAGCAAACCTTCAAACTTTTCTTGATCTCCATCATCATCATCCAACAAAGAGAAGAAGAAATGAAGTGGAAAAAAAATTATTATTATTAATTGTAACAAATGTTATAAATTTGGAAGGCCTTCTCAATTAAGAGTAGCCCTCCTCTCCAAATGGAGTTATAAAATTTTTCACACCTCTAACCCCTCACTCTCTACCCCTATTTATAGTAAACATTAATGAATGAGAGCCATTGGATTAAAATCTTATCCAAAAATAATAAATTTTAGCCTTAACTATACGATGGTATTGATACCGGCATCGATAAGGGTATCGATACGGGTATCGATGCCGGCATCGATACCCAGTCCTCTCCTGTTGTTGTCCGAGCTTTTCTCTTGTTCTTGGACTTGGGCTTTTGGGCTTTGTCATTTCTTCTTCTTTTTAGCTTTGGGCTTTTGGATAATTTGGCAATTGATTTTCCAATGGGCTTCTTTGCTTCATTTCTTTATTTATTCGAGGGGTTTTTGTTGAGAGATGAGAGTTTAAGATTTATTCTTCATTAACCTGCATTTAAAGATAAAAATAATTATTAGTGGCATATTTATTCATATAAAATAGATAATGAGGGTATAAAATTGTAATAAAATATGATTATTAAATACCCCCACACCTAAACTTTTGCTAGTCCTCTAGCAAAGAAAATAAAAAGAAAATCCTAACTCACTTTAGCATGAATCACGGTTGTATTTAGCGCATACTACAAGCCTTTAAACCCCTAAGTTTTCCTAGTGGACGAGTTGTAGTCTCGTGAGGGTTTGCAGTAAATATATCCACAAAATTTGGTTAACTTGCCAAGTTAAATAAGTTAATAAATAACAAATTTTCCTTGATATATTTAGACATTCTAATTGAAGCTAGTTAATAATCAAGAAAACGTTTTTATATATAACTCCAATGTAAATCCCTTAGAAAATCTTTTTCATTATAGCAATACAGAACCAAGTCAAATCTTAGAGATTTAATTTAAAAGTTTTGAAAAGAATATGCTAACAATTTGTTTTAAATAACTTTCAAGTCTCTTGATCAAAAATTATTTTTCAAGACCATATATACAAAATAACACTTGGTGATTGTTTTCTATTTTAACGGGTTTTCTAAGTGACCATTTAACGAGTTTTGGGCCAATGAATCTTAATCCAATTGGGCTTAGGTCATTAAGTATAGAGATACTCATTGGGCTTAATTACTCAGTCAACTTAGGCTTTATAAGATAGAATCACCTTGAATTCAAGAGTTTTTTTCTTTTCTTTATTGTGCCCATTTTTCGCACTCTTCTTTATAAGGTTAGTTTTTTTTAATATATATATGTGTGTAAGTATATATAGTCTGAAAAATGTGTAAATCAAGATAACTTAAAAAAATATTTTTAACTCTAAGTTAAGCATGCAAAAATTTCATTATTTTTAATTAAAGTCTAAGGTAAGACTTAAGTAAAGTATACTAGTTGAAAAATCATTTCTTAAGAATCTTATTTGGAGGTATCATAAAAGGTAAACTTGAGTATATCACTAACTAGGAATTAGAAATTTTAAAATCTATCAATTAGATCAATTAGTACTTAACTCTATTAATTTGGCAAGTGATAATATTTTTATATATATATTTTTTTTTTTGAAACAAAAACTATGTTAAAAATGCAACAAAAGGATAAAATAAAGAGGAAATTATGTACTTCCTACCCCCACACCTAAATTTTGCATTGTCCTCAATACAAATTCGCTGATGCACAAAGTAAAGCAGATAAGAATTGAAGAACTTATATTTGTTCGGTCGACAATGATGATAAGGATCTGCAATTACTGTTAGTATGAGGATGAAGAAATCAAATAAGAGAGAAAAATTATAATAATTTTTTTTCATTTTATTATTATTATTATTATTATTTTTAATTATTTTTTAATTTTTTTTAATTTTTACAGATAATGAGGTTCATGAAGAACCAACACCTCTTCCTCTCCGAGCGTAGAAAATTCTAAAAATAGTTTCAGACGTTGACCATTTATTTTAAAAATGTTACCATTTTTAGGATTTTCTATCTCGACAGCCCCATGCGAAAAAACTTGTGTATAAGTCCTTCAAGAACTTCAAGAACTTTGCATAAGAGGGGATTTGTTCGATTGCATCTAGGAGAGGGATGTTGATCTTGACCTGTTTAAATGTTTCTAGGATTTTCTCAACCTACAGGGAGTTTTTCCTAGGTTTGAGTCTATCTGGAAAGGGGGCAACGGGCCTATACCTATCTAGATCAGGCTCAATCTCATGTTCAACGTTTTGGTCATAGGAAGGAATTGCTTCATCGGAAGGAGTGTGTTGGATGGGAGAAGGGGTTTGATCCGCTAGCGTTCTAACCTGATTGTCTATTTGTTTCCCTGATCTTAGTGTGTGAACTGCATTCACATGAGCTGGATGGGTTGAACTGGATCCATTGTCTTTAGGGTTTGCAACAGGTTGACTTGGGAATTTTCCTTTTTCTCTCTCACTCACGGCAGTGGCTAGTTGCCCAAGTTGGGTTTCCAACCAGGCTATGGCTTGAGTGTTCGAGTTGAGCACTTGGTCGGTTGTTTGCATGAACGAATTTAGAGTGGTGGATGACTTGGTCAACATGTTAGTAGTTTGTGTAGAAGCTTTGATCATAGCTTCTAAACCCTTTTCTAAGACACTCAGACGTTTGTTATGATCAGAATTTGAAGGATTTGTAGGCTGGTGAGGATGAGGACGTTGGGTTAGAAAAACTGGGTTAGCTTGTTGAAAATTATTTGGTGCGTTGAATGAAAGTGTATTTCCCCTAGGGAATTGTGGGTTAGACGCGAGAATGAAGTTTTGATTTCCGGGAGAATTTCCTTGATTCCATGCAAAGTTGGGATGATTTCTCCAACCTGGATTGTAGGTTGGAGAAAATGGATCATTTCTAGAATACTGGAATGTAGCGTTCATCTGTTCTAATGCATGGTTGTTTCCTAGTAGAGGGTATTCTTCTGAAACGTGGGTAGGAGACTAACAGTTATGACAACTCGGGGCAGAAACATGATTGATTTGAGCTGGAGCTCGTTCCTTAACTTTTAAAGCTTCTAACGTCCACAAAATTGTTGCCATCTTTGCTTCAGAAGCAATGTTTGACTCCAGGGAAAGACCACTAGACTTAGATTAGGGAAATGATAAAACCATGTTATCACAGTGTTCCCACTGTATTGTTTTCTCGGATAGACTCTGTAGGAATTCCTAAGCTTCATCGGCGTTTTTCCTCATAAAATCTCCCTGACACATCGATTCTAAAGATATTTTTGAAGAATAGTCCAATCCTTCATATATGACTTGGCACAATCGCCATTTCTCAAGACCACGATGAGGACATTGGATCAAAAGATCTTTAAATCGGTCTACTTCCAGAATGGCTCCCCTGGGACAATTTTGAAGTTTTGAATACTGTTCCTAAGCTTTACCGTTTTATGAATAGGGAAAAATTTCTTGAGAAAAACGATGACAAATTCCTCCCAAGTTAAGATGGAATTTATCGGTAAGCTGTACAGCCATTTTTTAGTTTTGTCCTTAAGAGCAAATGGAATAAATATGAGCTTAATCGTATCTTCGGTTAATTCTCTCATTTTAATCATAATACATACTTCCTCAAATTCCGAAATAAAAATATATGCATCTTCTGTTTCATTTCCAAGGAATTTAGGAAGCATGTTTATGTAATGCGGTCTAAGCTCGAAATTTGCTCTATTTACTTCGGGGAGTCTTATGCACGAAGGAATTGCATTTCTGGTGGGGTAATACATATCCTGAAGAACGGGTTAATTTGCCATTTCTTGTATTGGTTCAACACGGATTAAACGATGAGAATTATCCCTAACCCAAGTTTGCATACACCAAAACAACTTCTTTTTATAATTTTTTTTAAAATAAAGAATGAAAATTAGTTTTTTTATGAGAAGAAAAAGATAGAGAAAACCTAACTAAAACAAATCAAAGCAATCACTTTTTAACCATTCTAATTCTAGGGTTTAGCCTAACTCAACTAGACCAGCTCCTAACCAAAAACTCCTACAGTGAAAAAACTCAACTAGACCAGCTCCTAACCAAAAACTCCTACAGTGAAAAGATTAAAGTTTTACCCAGGTAGTTAACCAGGTAAGGATAGTACTCAAAAACTCCTACAGTGAAAAGATTAAAGTTTTACCCAGGTAGTTAACCAGGTAAGGATAGTACTAGAGGATGATCAGTGATCAATTAAGTACCTCGTTCCTTACGGAGCGTTTTACGCAACCCCTAAACATTGCCTTAGACATCAACTAATCTGAGAAAACTTAAACCGATTCACTTAAGGATTTCTTATTCCTTATTCAGCTTGAATCCTTAGGGGCTAACGTCTATTGAGTTTTAGGAGGCTTGGGTTTGTGAAGTGAGAAATTAGTGATTTGTGAGCTAAGGAAAGGGTGATGAAATCCCTTACCTTATGTTGATTAGGGGTTTTTCCCTTAAGAATGTTTTAAGTATGTGCCAAAACAAGTGTAACAATCACTTTGGTGAATTCCTACTAACTATATGAAATGCAACCCTAGAAATTAAAAGGGACTAAAAAGGATGGAAAAAAAATCTTCTTTTTAATTATGGTCAACAACAATCAAATGTAAAAAGAGAGCTCTTATTTGAATTTATTATCTTGTTAGTTAATGTCCAAGTGAAAGGTGAATTTTATTATGGTCAACAAAAATAAAATCTTTTTTTTTTAAATCCTAATTGTCTCTAATTGTGAAGCTAACTAAAAAGGGTAGAATTAAAAACGCCAGAAAAAAGAGTTACCTAAAAGCAATTCTCCAAGTCCTTGATCTTCAATCCAAGATTTTCAAGCTCCAAGCGATTCCTTCACAAGAAAACACACAAGTTAAAGAACTAAAATAATAAAATCCTATTTTAGCACCTTCTCCGGTAACGGCGCCAAAAACTTGGTGTGGCATAATTATGTACCAAAATTACAAGTGCACAATTGATTAAGTTATAGTATAAAAAGTTATCGATCCCACGAGGAAGGTGATTTTAAGAGATTATTAGAATTGGTTCTTATGTTTTGTGCGTGACAAAATAGGATTAAAGAATAAGTGTGAGAGTTATGATGAGTGAGAGTGATTGTTGTGAATATATGCAAGTAAAAATAAATTGAATTTTAGAGGAGAGAAGAAAGAATCAAATAATAAAATAAAAGCAAGAATAAAAAGAGAAAAATCAAGAAAACAAAAGATGGAGAATTCAATTAAAGATATGAGAAATCTAGAATTGAATCCACTAGCTAATCTCAATTATAAAATACAAACTATTCTCTTTTTATCATATTTTAACTTAGATTTATTAAACATAGACTATCAAACCATTTATGGAAAGTATAACCTATCAAATTATCATCTAAGTCAAAATTACTATTCATGATAAGAACAAAAACAAGATAGTAATCTTAGAATTCATAAGCATAACCTATCAAACCATTTAAGATAAGCATAGATTATCAAATTCTTCTTTTACCAATTAGTTTTCTAGTTGATTATCCTAAACATGAACATTTTAAGTGTAAGAGAATAATCCATACAATATAAAAGAAATTAGACTAGTTTCATACAATTCTAAGATTCCTACAAGAATTAATTTCACATCTTAAGAAATAAAAACAAGAAGAAAAAGAACTAATTACAAAAAGAAAAATAGAGACTTAATAAGTTTACAAACTTTACCAGCTGGAGCATCAAATCCTTCTGGTTTCTCCTTAAGATCTCTTCTGTGAGGTCTCCATTAAGAAAGACAGTCTTCACATCCATCTGATGTATGACGAACCTTTTTATCGCCACCCATGTGATACGGGTGTATCTTCTCTTCAGGAGCTTAGCGATCCTCATGGGAGCTTGAGGATAGGAGATTCTCATATCTTGGGAATAGGAGCATGGATGGAGCCAAAGAAGATGGTGAAAGAAGTCAACAGGAGCGAAACGCAAAAGAACAGGGTAAACTGGCAGATCTCTGGCCGGTCGACCGCAGCACACATGCCGGTTGACCAGAAAACCTGCACGGTGTAGGGTTTGAGAAAACTCTCTGGCCGGTCGACCGGACCAAGCCTGGCGGTCGACCGGATCGCGATTTCTGGGTTTTCCTGTTTCGTTTTGGATTCTGTTTTGACAAGGATTCCTGATTCTTTTGGGCTTGTTTATTTACAAGTTTGCCATCCACGTTTGCACATCTATAAATAGGATTGTTTTAGGGTTCTAAACAAATCAGATCTCAGAGAGAAGTGATCAAGAAAAATTCTAATAATTGTATTAGGGTTTAGAGAGAGAGAGTTGAGAGGTTGTTCTCGATTCTAGTGAGATTGTGAGGGAGAGATTGTAATCTTTTGTTCTTCATAATCTAGAGAAGGTATTTTCCTTCGCCAAATTGAATTGTTCTTGTGTTTTGGTCATCCTCTTCTCAACCCACCTTTTGGTAATTCCGCGACCAAATGGTGCTCGCACGGCAACTCGTATCAAGTTGGTATCAGAGCATCAGATCCGGTGAAGGGGCATCCTGTGTATGGTCCTTACTCGTTCCTCATACAAGAAGCTTGGCGAGATCCTTATTTCATTGGAAGGAGTCCAGGATTTAAGGAAGGAGAAGATGGCTGAAGGAGATAATTCAGCGAGGATTGATGCATTAGAGAAGCAGATCGAGACGATAGGGTCGACGCAAACAAAACTCGTCGGTCTCATCCAAGGAGTGAACGAAAAGGGGGAATCTTCTTCTAGGTCTAAGAAGAAACCTATAGAGTCCGGTGGAGAGAGCGAGCTTTCAGGCTCCGACGAGGAGGACGAGACCATCAAGACTGCACCGCATCAAGGGGTTAAGAATTCTTACCAGAATCTGAAGATTGATTTCAGAGTGGAGATTCCTATTTATGATGGGAGTGTTGACGTCGAGAGGCTTGATGACTGGATCGAGCGGATGGAGACGTATTTTACTCTTTATGGCTATTCGTCAAAAGAGAAGATTGTGTTCGCGACTTTGAAGCTTTCAGGACATGCGTTGACGTGGTGGAAATCCTATTGCAAGCAAGAGAAGAAGGCGGTGTCGTGGAACAAGTTCAAGGAGCTACTTAGGAAACAGTTCTATCCGGTGGGATTCCTTGAGGAGCGTTGGTACAAGTGGTATAGTTTGTGCCAAAGGGTCAATCAAACCGTTCAAGAATACACTACGGAGTTCCAGCAGCAGGCGATGGTCCTTAACATTGCGACAGAGGAATATTCCGTGTTTATGAAGTATATGGCGGGATTGAGCGATTACATCCGAAAGGAGATGAGGTTATTCACGGTCGAGACTATTGCAGATGCGAGCGTGAAGGCCATTGCCATTGAGGGCAAGCAAAAGAAGATCAATGAAGCAAAGGGGGATGTAAAGCAAGTTGAAGGCGAGTCTAGTGGTTCTCAGTTTAAGGAGGAGAAAAAGAAGGGTGATCCAGGGAAAACAGGGCTGATTTGTAGTCACTGCGAGAAGACAGGACACGAAGCTGATCGGTGCTGGGAGAAGTATCCTCATCTCAAACCAAGAGGGTTGAAGAAGAAGGAGGAGAAAAAGGCATACATGATAGCTCAAGGTCCGAAAGAAGTCCCGGGGATGACAGAGCCTAATAGCAGTCTCAATCTTATGACGGGGAAACAGGCCACGAAAGAAGATGACGACCCGAGGGAGCAGCTCTTTGTTCTTAAGTTGCAAGTGAAGACCAGTTTGGTTGATGCCATAGTTGATCCGGGCAGCGAGAATAATTTGATATCCGAAGCCTTGGTTCAGAAGCTGGGTCTGAAGACGGTCAAGCATCCGAAGCCCTATCCATTGGGGTGGATTCGGAAGGAGAAGAAGCTATGTGTAGTTGATCAATGCACTGTAAGATTTGCGCTCCATGAGTCGTATATTGATGAGGTCACATGCGACGTAGTTTTATTGGATGTTTGTCAGATTATACTGGGCAATCCGTACTTATGGGATAGATATGCGATCTACGAGAGGCGGGCTCAGAAGTATACATTCACCAAGGGTGGTGAAAAGTTCATATTTCGTTCGGCATCTCTTCCGAGGGAGACAAGCTTGGGAATGGTGACGCGAGCGAAGAGGTTAGTGAATGCAAGCAAGAAGTTTGTCTCACTGTGCATTAGACTTCCAGAAAATCCATCAATTAAGGATTGCAACTTGGAGCGAGAAGTGACTACGATGAGACGCGGGATGAATGAGTTATTTCCGATCGGACGTCGAGATCAGATTCCTAGCAAGGCCAGGTGGTTCAGAAAAGGAGGAGGGGCTCGCGAGTTCCCTCAGTTTTAGTTCTAACTTGAACGGGACTTCAAGTTCCTAAAGGGGGGACCCATGAAGCTTCCGAAACCCTCTCTGCCCGAGTGATACGGGTGTATCTTCTCTTCAGGAGCTTAGCGATCCTCATGGGAGCTTGAGGATAGAAGATTCTCATATCTTGGGAATAGGAGCATGGATGGAGCCAAAGAAGATGGTGAAAGAAGTCAACAGGAGCGAACCGCAAAAGAACAGGGTAAACTGGCAGATCTCTAGCCGGTCGACCGCAGCACACATGCCGGTCGACCGGAAAACCTGCACGGTGCAGGGTTTGAGAAAACTCTGTTCTTCATAATCTAGAGAAGGTATTTTCCTTCGCCTTATACTGAATTGTTCTTGTGTTTGGTCATCCTCTTCTCAACCCACCTTTTGGTAATTCCGCGACCAAAGGGTGCTCGCACGGCAACTCGTATCATCCATCATCATCATCCAACAAAGAGAAGAAGATTTGAAGTGGAGAAAAAATTATTATTATTAATTGTAACAAAAGTTATAAATTTGGAAGGCCTTCTCAATTAAGAGTAGCCCTCCTCTCCAAATAGAGTTATAAAATTTTTCACACCTCTAACCCCTCACTCTTTACCCCTATTTATAGTAAACATCAGTGAATGAGAACCATTGGATTGAAATCTTATCCAAAAACAACAAATTTCAGCCTTTGATTCGTAACAAACTGTACGTCAGTATCGATACCAGCATCGATAGGGGTATCGATGCTGGCATCGATACCCAGTCCTCTCCTGTTGCTGTCCAAGCTTTTCTCTTGTTCTTGGACTTGGGCTTTTGGGCTTTGTCATTTCTTCTTCTTTTTAGCTTTGGGCTTTTGGATAATTTAGCAATTGATTTTCCAATGGGTTTCTTTGCTTCATTTATTCATTTATTCAAGGGGTTTTTGTTGAGAGATGAGAGTTTGAGATTTATTCTTCATTAACCTGTATTTAAAGATAAAAACAATTATTAGTGACATATTTATTCATATAAAATAGATAATGAAAGTATAAAATTGCAATAAAATGTAGTTATCAGAAACGCACTCCTGGGGTATGTGTTCTGGTTTTATAACGCACTCATAAGAGTTGTGTTTTTCTTTGGAGATGCACCTCTGAGGTGTGCGTCTGGATTGAACAACGCACCACTAGGGGTCCCGTTTAAGTTGGATCACACGAGGTTCGTAATTGGGCTCGTTACCACGAAGTGTGCGTTTAGAGGTAGAGACACAGCACTTGGGCGGAGACTCAAGAACGCGATCTTTGCGTTGGGCAAGAGATCAGCTATTTCGCATGTGTGCTCGCCATATGGATCTTCTCCTTTTTCAAGCGGCGTTCTTCTTGGCTTGCTTCAAAGCCTTGCTAGCAACGTCATCGATATTTATAGAATTCGCCTTCTTCAAAGGCCTCTTGTGACCCGTAACACGTCGTGTTGATGTGGACGTGGAAAGTTCAACTTGTTGAACGAGTTTGGTATAGGCTAACCCACTCCTTTAATGGAGGGGCTGTTTGATGAATCTTGGCCAAAGGAGAGGGCTTTCTTTGGCATTTTAGCAGCGGTTTTGATCTCCTTGGAGATCTTGCGGGTGTCGTGCCTAGCCTTAGGGCTAAGCGATCCAGAGGATAGGGCTTCCTCGTACTTGGCTTGATCAAACTCTACAATGAGAATTTCAACGGTCGTTCCAGTGAGATGAATGTCGGATTGCGCCACCACTTCTTTGTCAGAGAAGCTAGACCCCAGCGAAGTCGCCATCTTTTGTTTGGTGGAAAATTTGTAGTAAAAAAAATTGAATGAAATATATTTGATTTGTATTCTCTCAATCTCAATTATACTTTGGATTCCCGATTACAAAAGAGAGGAGAATTGATCTGAATTCTCTCCTTTGTTTAATTTTGGGTTCTTCACGGTGGAGATGGAGTGCCTCCCTCGAATGCTCGCGTTGAGTTCGCTCTTCGTTGACGATCCGCACGTCTTGTCTTGCTGGAACAACTAACTTACGTGGCAAGTATAATTAAGAACTCTTAAACGAGTTTGATAACTTAGGACGAGTGTTAAACTCTGTGAAAAAAGAGTTGTTTGAACCGAATAATCGGTTAATAAACCAAGTACCTTGATCCTTTGCTGCTGGTAGATACTCCAAGATCTTCTTATTGCTAAGAACTTCTCTCTGGCCGATCTCCTGGATGATCTGATCTTGAAAAATCCAACCTCTTACTCGGTTGAGTAATATGGTTATTTACAGGGGGATAAGGGGTATAACTAACCCTTAAATCCACTCCAACGTGGGCGAGAATCCCTCAAAACGTGGGATAAACAGTTCTGAGTCCGTTCAGCTTGTGTTTGAATAAGTCAAATGCTTAAATCGACGTTACAGGCTTTAACTCTGCGTCTTAGACTCGAGACGCAGAGTTGGTTTCTTACTGAGAATTGAAAACGTAGGGATTGCCTGCGTTCTAAGTCCTAACCCTATGCTTTAGATTTCGGACGCAGGGTTGGGTATCTGCTGACGATTGACACACACAGGCTGCTCGCGTTCTGAGTCCTAACTCTGTGCTTTAGATTTGGAACGCAGGGTTGGGTATCTACTGACAATTGAAACGCACAGGCCGCTTTCATTCTATTTGCTGAAGGTTGAAAACGCAAGGATTGCCTACGTTTTGAAGACAGAAACACAAAGATGGATTCTGCGTTTAGAAGGGGCTAATGACTTGTAACCTCTTCTGTAAAGCATTGTAAAGACCATTGTTCAGTAATCTTCACTTTAGCTGTTTTGAGGTGTGAAAGTCATCAGATTGTAACTCTCACAGTTGATAGTAAATGCTACTGAATAGAGTTTTCATTAGTCGTCGGAAGGGTCATTAAATTGTAACTCCTCTCGATCTATGTGAAAAGTCCTCCATTTGCAATTTTTATTTGATGACATAAAAGTCGTCTGATTGTAACCTTCTTAGTCAAGAATGTTGGTTGAGGTTTGATAGGGATCAACTATCCATTGTGATTTTTAGATAGCCAACATTAATCATGCTTAAATCATGTTTAAACCCTAGTTTTAATAATCATTTGAGTATTCTTACTAATTAAAGAGATCTAAACCCTAGGTTGATGATACCTAAGTGATGTGAGCATGTTTAAACGATTTTATCTCTGTTCAATATTTAGAATTTATCATGTTTACTTAACCATATTTATAAATTAGGTTATTTGAGAAATTTTGATTCATTAGGATGTTAAACCCTAATTAGTTTAATTCAAATGTTTATATCAAGATGAGTTAATTCCTATTAAGTAATTATGAAAAATTTAATCTTGTTACATGCCTCATGTTGATAAAAATAAGTTTTTAAATAAAGTTACAAAATGCAAAACATTAGAAACCTGAACTTGTGATTTCCTCTCTGGCCGGTCGACCGACCAAGACTAGCAGGTCGACCGGTGAGGTCCTGAGCGTGCACATTGTGTGCACGATTACTTTCGGTTGACCGATGCCCTAAGGGCGGCCGACCGACCTGTGTTCTCTTTTGTTTGAAGTGTTGTTTTACACCTTCTGTTTTTGAAAACGGGGTTTGAGGCGCATGATGATACACATACAATCATGAGTATACATGTATAGTATTGTAGCACACACATGGGTAACTCGGAGAGGATTAATACAGTTACTGTTTCGACTACACAGGAGATATGAGTTATTAAACATTATATACATGCACGGATATCGTTGATGAGCATCACTCAGTACTACTTGGGATAGTGCGTCGATATACCACTAGTACAGGCAATTGAGTCGGGTTTTTAGGATGCTTGATCTAGTAGTCCGTCCTGCACGAAGATGCGATAAAGCTTGTGAGCCGTATACCTAGGATGCCTAATTTGGTACTCCATCTCGCACGTTGATGCGATGAGATTAATGAGCCGTGTACACTTTTAGGATACCGATTTGGTAGACCGTCCCGCATGATAATACGATGAATTATAAACTTTACAAGGATTTGTATTGTGGTAATTATCTGATAGCCTGAATCTTGGTGGATGCCATTATGAACAAGACTCATCGCTGAGTTATGTATGACCGAGGTACTTTACTCTTGTATGTACGCGAGACTATATGCAGTTGTTTACATTATCTTCTAAAGGATAGTGGAAGATATTTTCGGTCTGATGTTTGTGATGACTTTACTTCCTTGTATTGCTTTCCTTTATTCTAAGTTTGGAATTGATAATTAGCAATCCAAAATTTGAGACATATGGTATATACATGAGAGTTTCTGCTTTAGATTATTTTGCTCGACGTACCAGTTTCATATTGTGAGTTTCCAATTATGAATTCTATTTAGATTTTTTATTCTTAGTTCAGTATTGAGTTATCTACAATTTGAGACATATGGTATATACATGAGGATTTCCTTGTTTGGATTATTTCACTCGACGTACTACGTCTCGTTTTGTCAAGTTCTAAATATTAATTCCTTTTAGATACATGGTAAATAATCTAGGTAGACTATGCTTAATAGATAGAGCCTCCTTCACATCTAGTAGCCCTACCCCTAGGGACGGATGGAGATTATCTTGTTGTAACGCTTTGACGCTCTTGTTGTTTCTCTTTTTATTTTCCAATTCCTTTAAGGCAGTAGCTCGGAGTTTTAGAGAGCCACAGGATGATGGAATTTCAGCATAGTCACCGTCACATATTTTTGATAGATGAGACTCCACCATAGTTGATATTTTCTTTTGGATATTTAGAGTTTTGTATTTCATCTTGTAAAGGCTGTGTGGCTTAGTTTATTTTCAGTTGACTCATATTGAGATACTTCACATTTATTTCAAACTTCAGTTGTATTCTGTTTAGTCAGTTGAGACATTATTATATTTATTGGATATCTCTTTCTACATCATGTCTATTGTACTTATTTCCCTTATTTTGTCTATTTTGTACCTACATCTGTATTTGATTCCACTAGAGAGATATTAATGTGATGGTGAAACGTGTTGTTGTACAGTATGGGTGCATGGTAAGTTTGACATCTCTGAATTCACCTTGGACTGTAGCCATGTGTGAAAACAGGGGCGTTACAATTGGTATCAAAGCTCTAGTTCCAACATCCTTAGGATCATCATGTGTCGAGTTGTGGAGTTAGAATAGAGTTTCTTAGGATTCATGTATAGAGTCGACTAGGAATTCCTATAATAAGTGAGGATGTTAATACGTATATTTCAAAAATTTTGGAATTTTTTTTATGACAACTATTTTACTCTAATTATAAAGTATTTGCGTGAAAGATATGTGATACATTTTTCTTATTATTATGAGTTATATTTATGCCTTCTGCCGGAGGTCTCATTATCGTGTCTAATATGCTCTCCTCCTGATATCATAAATATTGGGACGAGGATGTGGTCGAGATAGAACTCGTACCCGGAGAGTTGGGTAAGCAGAGCCCAAGCCATAGTAGGCTCCATAATATCTGATCGACCTCATGGCGTTATTTGCAACAAAATTTTGCATGACTTGAGGATCGAGTGGCGAACCAGGGTCCACCAGTTGCACCACCGCCTGTGGTTCCACCACCAGTGATTCCAGCTATACCTATTGCAGAGGAATCCCCAAAAGGTACACCAGGAGTTACACCACCACCAGTTGCCGATAGAGCCACGGAGCAGGAGGCTTGGCTCCGTCTAGTTGAGAGGTATTAGAAGATGAGGGCTCCAGAATTTAGGGATCGTTAGACTCACTAGTAGCCCACAAGTGGAAGGAAGACGTGAGAAATATTCTCGATCTACTTGATGTTGATTCAGTGCAGAAGCAGAGGTTGGCCGTTTTCATCCTTAAGGGTGATGCAGGAGGATGATATAGGCTTCAATTCACCCTAGAGCACCAGATTATACTCACTTGGGAAGATTTTGTTTATTTCTTCGATGAGCAGTACATCTCTTCTATGGCACGAGCTAGGAAAGAGTTAGAGCTATCCAGGTTAGAACAAGGGGACATGTCCATAGCAGACTACGAGAGCAGATTTATGAGTTTACTTTGATTCACAAGCCTGTGCCAGACAGGAGAATGCCAGGCTCAGATGTTTCTTATGGGGCTTCATCCAAGCCTTCGTCGTTTCCTTGTTTCCAGACGATTCCGCTTAGTTCGAGAGGTAGCTAATGCTGCTATTTTGTAGGAAACAGAGACTGCGATATTTTAGAATACCAAGAGAGGTAATACTAAGGCTGGGATAGCATTAATGATAAGGGTAAGGGAAGAACCTTTTGCATGAACCTTGGAGGACCCAGTAGCGGGGTAAGGATTTTCATCACCAACAGCAAGAACCTTTAAGAAGGGGTCACAGCATGATTCTAGAGCGCCACAGCAGCGCAAGATTCAAGGTGCATATTACAACTGCTACAAGATCAGTCATAGGGCGAAGGATTATCGTAGCGCACTAGCAGGAGGCTAGCAAGGTAGAGGCCAAGGCCAACACCAGGGACGTGGACACGGACAGTAGAACCGTGGTCAGGGTCAGTAGTCGCAAGGTCGCGGTTATGGCCAGCAACAGAGGATCGAGACACCGCCTACCATTCTGAGGATTAAGGGGCCAACAGGCCAGATACATGCTATCCAAGAGATTCCTCAGGGACAGATAGTCCCATATGTTCCACCGTCTTCAGCACCACAGTCTTCAACCACCGACAGGGTTTATACAGTCGTACCACGAGATTATGGTGCGAGTAGAGCCATTATGGAAGGTACTTTCTTAGTGAACTCCTTCCCAGCTTGGATCTTATTTGATTCAGGAGATTCGCATTCCTTTATTTCTCATACCTTCATGGATAGGCTTTAGCTTGTAGCACACCCCTTAGATGTACCATTATCAGTCTCTACTCCATTAGGCGAGGCGTCCCTATTAGAGAGTATATGTAGGAGATGTGTCATCAGTCTAGATGAGTCTGAGTTTATCATTGATTTGATCGTTTTGCGGATGTCAGATTTTGACGTCATTCTCGGTATGGATTGGCTATCATCCTAGCATATCGGTATCGACTGTTTTGCTAAAATAGTCAGCTTGTGAGCATCCTATGGGTCTGAGTTGATTGTAGCAACCTCACATGGCAACTAGTTTGCGAAGACATTCCTGACGTACATCGAGGAGGTGATGTTGAGGGATAAGAGTGTCAATTTATGTGAGACTAGACTCATTTCAGAGTATCAGGATGTATTTCAGTACATACCTAGGTTACCTCCTATGAGAGAGAATGAGTTCTACATCGAGTTGCAGCCGCGCACAACACCGATATCCCGAGCACCCTATTGTATGACACCTACTGAGATGAGGGAGCTACAGACTAAGCAGGATGAGCTTTTTTCTTAGGGTTTCATTCGCCGGAGTCATTCTTCATGGGGTGTAGGCATATAAAACTGCTTATAGGTCCCTTAACACAGCTCGGCACGGTGATTCGACAAACCAACGAACCAACGGGTCGATGAAGCAACGAGTTATCCAATCGTAGAGTCCACCACATAAAACAAGACCGGCTCGAACTCGAACACCAAAGCGGATTTACTGCCAAATCAGGATCCAGATTGCCAAATCAGAGTCCAGATCAACATTAAAGACCGGATAAACCACAAAATTAGAAAACAGACAAAACGGTACCACACCCGGAGGGCTCGGCCAAAGCCGAGCCACCAAGGTGGCTCACCGAGCCACCCCTTGGTGGCTCGGTGAACTTTTTGAGGCGAAACTCTGCTGGATTGAGAGCTCAACTTTGGAGTTTTGAAGCTTTGAAGACTTGGACATTTTCAGATCTGGTTCTTGGCGATCATCCACGTCAAACAAGGCAGGAGTTTGAGAGAGAGATCAGATCTGAGATCCACACGGTTATCCTCCGGATCAAAACTTGGTTTTTGATCCCGAGAAGAGTATCGATTTCGCTTGGTCGATTTCGATTACTAAAGGCTATTATTTCCTTGGTGAAATAGTACCCCCGACTGTTATTTCCTTCGTGAAATAACACCCGTCATACCGTGTAGATCTGACCGGATCAAGATCACGCGTTGGTCCACGGATTAACCCCGGCGCAAGCAAAGAACCCACACAAGCAAGAGACCGCAAAACAGGATCTTACGATTTGTTCGAGAAAAGGAAAGTTGTAATTTTTCTTTTTTTTCTTTGATTTTGTTATAACCGGATCTTATAAGAAGACCGGATCTTTTGTAACCGATAAACTGTTGCTTAAGGAACAATGACTTCAATGAAAACGACTTTCACCACGAACAATCTGGCGACCACAGTGGGAGCCACCGATCTCGCTGCCGAGATCGTTGCGTCGCAGCCGCGGATCTCAATCCCGATCGAGAAGGAGGTCGAGTATGAATTCGACCAACAAAAGTTTGAGGGTATCTGTCATCCTCGTCCGGATCCACCTCCCCCCGCAAGTCCAAGAAGTTCTCCTCCAGGAGAAAAGTCCGTTGGTATGAAGAAGTGCATAATGCCAACGAAGATCTCACCCCAATTGATGCCGAAGTTGCATCGGGTGAAGCTCCACCGACCTCCAACCAGGTCAAATCTGTTCTCACCAACGCCTCCGCCGTTGAAGGAGTAGTGACTCTTTCAAAGAGAGCCCGCCAGAGGCGACGTCAATGCCTGGCGCGGCAACTCGCAAAGGCAATGGAGTCCACTGACGGAATCCGCTATCACGCGGACCTGAAGAGCAGGAGAGGCAAACAGCCTCAACAACCAATGAATGGCACCTCCTCTAAGCCGCCAACGAATGAATGGATCCGTGTCAAACGGAATCGTTCGACACTTGATGAGCGCATTCACAAGCGCCACGCACTGTCAGCGCAAGCACGGGCTCAAGTCCAGGAAGCCCGCAGAAGACTGTAGAAGGAAGTGGCCAAAAAGCCTCCACCAACCCGCCAAGTCTGGAGGCCAAAGTCTGAAGCGGCGATTCAGGCTAAAGAGCAACCTTTGCAGCCTTCAGCAAAAGTTCAACCTCCGGCGAACCACTCTAAATCGCCAATAATTCCCATGGCTACTCCGGGAGATCACGCAGAATCATCCCGAAGAAAGAAATCAGTTTTGGAGCGCCTCGGTCCACTTCCCGATAGACGATGCAAAGCTCCAGTTCAAGAACATTTGGGCTCGATAAAGAAGCCCCGAAAGACTCAACATGCTGGGGGTCGCCGCCACCCTCAACATGACAAAGAGATCAGGGCAGTTAGGTGCACCAATTTGCGCATTGAAGTCTAGGAGCCCGTTGAGAACTCACGCCCACAAAGGCATGTTTTGAGGCGCGTGACTCTTGAAAGCCCAAAGAAGGTCGTTCGCCTTCAGAAGGAAACATTATCATCTGATGACGATAACGTTATACCTGAGAAGTCGTGCCAACACATGATAGGTTACTCTGACCTTCAAACCGACGAGTTGTACTATCGTGTTGGGGTACAAGCAAAACCAGGAAAAGAAGTCCTCGAGAACTAAAGACTCAATGCCCCTGTTCCAAACTCATTCGGGCAGTATTGTCGGAGTGCAACTGCACCAATATAGTCCCCGAGAGAATTTTGGTTTTCGAAAGGCTCAGTCGAAACGCCAAAACCAAGGCCTAGGCGTTTCTGACGAAGGAGAGCAGTGGTTGAAGACGGAGAATTTCCGAGGGTCACCACTAATATGACCAACAAAGGGACATCGGCACGAAATAATCCCAAGTCGATTCCAGAAGTACCCCGACGTATAACACGTCTGCAGTCTGGAGCCATCATACGAGCAACTTATGGTAGGATTCGGACAAGATTACCTTCAGAAGATGAAGAATCGGATGTCGGCTCCGCGGTCGCATCAGATAATACGATATCCAGCGAGGGACAACCCCGCGAGGCACTTATGATAACTGCAGAACAAGTGGCCAAGATGCTTGAAGAAGCCATGGCTAAACAACAGGAGAGCTTCAGGTTCGAAATGCAGATGGCCATGCAGAATATGAGAGAAATGCATGACCAACAAATCCAAGCACTGACAAACCAGCAAGGCGAACCAAGTCGTCGTAACCAGGTTAATCAAGAAGATGAGGATACAAATGCGAATGAAGCTCATAATGCCAATAATCCTCCCGTCAATGCAGGGGGTGGTAACAAGAATGCTAGCGGAAACACAGGTGAAAGTTTGAAGATCAAAAACCTTGAGAGCAAAATCAATACATTGATTTCTTCTCAAGAAATGAAGAAGACGGGTATTCCTTGTCCATACCCAAGAGAATGGGAATCAATCCCGTATCCGACGAAGTTCAATCTAATTAACTTCACGTCGTTTAATGGGATGGGTTCACCCACTCAGCATTTGATTTACTTCAAATAATACCTAGGGGTTATCTCTGGTAATGAGCCTCTGATGGTGCGGTCCTTCGTTGGCACTCTTCGTGGAGCCGCCTTCGATTGGTATCGCCGCCTCAAGCCAGGAAGTGTGAATAGCTGGGACGACATGGAGACTAAATTCCTCACTAACTTCTTCGACGACGACACCGAGATATCCATCGGGTCATTGCTTGACGAGAAACAAAAAAACGGGGAATTGGTTAATACCTTCATCAAAAGGTTCCGGAACAAGGCGATGAACTGTCGGGACCCGATCACTGAGGAGTTCATTCTCCAGACTTGCCACAACAACCTCGTATTGGACGTGTTGGAAGCAATAAGGACAACACCGTCCAAAACATGGAATGATTTGAAGGTCCAAGGAGAGCAAGCCGAGCGATTCCTTAGAAGGAAGAAGGCGGAAAGAGGCCAACAAGCGACGAATGCTTCGCAACAGAATTTCGTCCCACGGGGAAAGGTAAGGCACATGCTAATACAGTTGATGCTAATCAAACTTTCCAATTGCAATCTCAGCAACAGCCGCAGCAACAAGCACCACAAAAATCTCGGTCGCAATGGCAACAACGGCCTCAGAAGCAGAAATCTTCAGAGCCAAGATTTCCTAAAGTGTACTCCTTCAAAGATGACGAAGTTCCCGGCATCTTTAAGTACCTGTTGGAGAATAACAAAATCCAGCTGCCGTCGATCGTGGATCAAGAAGGGGCTAGCAAAGTGACGGATCCGAAGTATTGCGCATACCATAGAGCGGTCCATCACCCTACAAAGTCATGCTACCATCTCAAGGACAAAATCCAGGCGTTAATTGATGTAGGTGTCATAACCCCGAAGCCGCCCAAGAATGTCGGAGCAAATGCAGTATCAATCAGCTTTGGATCAGTGCCCACAGCATGGTTTAAACCAGAACGCATCACCAAAGTAGGAATGAAGATAGTGAACGACGACCCACATGGACAGCGCCGAAAAGGACTTGTGCCACACACAGCCCCAAACGGAAAAATCCTCTGGGTCCATCCTGATCTTATTAAAGACGATCAGTGGACGACTTCCTCGACCAAAAAGGGTAAAGGCAAGTCCTGCAATGCTACCTCCGTGATCTTCAAAGAGGATGGTAATGAAGCTCCTACCTTCTCGCTCTCCGAAGAAGAACAAGAAGTCTTTGCCACTAGAAGCGAAAATGAGTATCACTTCAACTATCCATCACCTAGCGATCAGTTAGCTGAGCAGGGGGTGACTAAACTGGGACCAGTCAAAACTCTCACGGAGCTGGGTGTGATTATGACTCCTAGACCGGTTGAAGAAGCTCGACGATAGCCGGTTGATAAACAGAAAGAAAAGAGGCCCCAGGAGGTTCAGAATCCGAAGCAGTCTCGTTTCAATCGTCCGATTGGAAGAGATAAACCGGAAATCTCGAACACTCTGCATGTCTTCGATATTATGGCTCAACTAGCTAATATCCCAGCACGGATAACATTGTATGAGTTGCTACGGTTGTCTAAAGAAACCAGGGAAGCCTTGCAAGAAGCCTTGGCCAATTCAGAAGTGTTCCTTACTCGGATCAAGCCGGCACTTGAAGAGCCAGAACCGTTAATTCAACACTGCAATATAGCGGCTAAAACCTTCCCTACATTACCTTCACCAAAGAGGATATGCAGACGAAGAATTCAAACCATGATCGACCCCTATATTTCGTTGGGTGCTGTGAGTATTATGCCGCTTCGCTTGATGCATATCCTCGGCATTCCAGTTAGTAAGTTGGCGTCCACAGGCACTGTTATCTATGGATTCAATACTAGCGGGTCAAGACACTTGGGTAAGATCCGGGTAAAATGTCAAATGGGAGATTTGAAGACAGAAGTCACTTATTATGTGATCGATGCCGAGACTTCATATAACTTACTATTGGGTCGGTCTTGGATCCATAGTAACGTTATAATCCCCTCCACTCTCTATCAGTGTTTGAAATATGTCGACACTGATAATAAGGTTAGGACGGTGGTCGCGGATAAGCAACCATTCAAAGGGTATGAGAACTATTTCACTGATTCCCTCCTTTATGGTAACGAATCCGATACTGAATCATCGGCCCATGGCACGGACAGCGGAGAAGAAGCTGATACCGAAGCCGGATTAGATTACAATGGAGGTTATGTTTTAAATGATATTGTACCCTTTGTAATCAACCTTGACGATGAACAATCGTCAGAGGGCAGTTGTAACTGGCAACTTGCCAATAATGAAATAAATAACGATTTAGAGTACTCCCTGTCTATTGATATGTGATAAAAGAATTGTATGATAATCCCGATTTATATATGCCGCTTCGATCGTCCTATATAACAAAGAAACACCTCCAGCATTCTTTCGGAACAACCCTGGTCATCCCGACCAAAATAGGAGGCGAAAAAGAAGTGATTTACGGTAAAGGAAAAAGCTCCCCATTACCAGACTATTTCTTAAGCGAAGATGAAGATGATGACAAACCTGGTCGACATCTATCCAAGTATAGTCCAGAAGCGCGCAAGAACTCAATAGAAAAACAAACGAATATAATGAAATTCACATCGGAGAAAAGGTTATAATACTTCGATCGAAAGATCCCCGTATTACAGACCAAGCAGCGTATAAATGTAACAAAAGAGAAAACCGAATGATAATGAATAATTAGACGAAGGGTATAAGGTATGAATATCTTGCAGAAGAACAACGAAAATGATTGGGTTAATCAATAACCACATTAAGAAATACAAAGATGTCCATCAGAGTCTCGGAATGGGATTCCAGACTACAAGTCTGTGGGAAGCAATTACAAAGCGCCTTAATGAGTGAACATGGCCTCAGTGATCCAATTCCACAATGGAGGACGACGATCAAATGCCAACATGGGAAGACCCGTGGGTTCATCACCTGAACATGCAGTATGGTGATAGGTTCGAACAGAGGGAACCCCCCACTGAAGATAAAATAGTCCAAGTTAACATGGGTGACGAGGCCAACCCAAAGCCTATATTCATCAGCGATAGTCTTCCCTCAAATGAGAAGGAGGAATTAATTGCTCTCATCAGGGAATATATTGACGTCTTCGCTTGGAACTATGAAGACATGCCAGGGCTCGACCCCAATGTGGCAATGCACCGCCTCGATATCAAGTCGGATGCCAAACCTGTCAAACAACAGCAAAGACGGTATCGTCCGCAGATTATGGAAGCCATTTAGGCAGAGGTTAAGAAATTGATCGAATCAAGATTTATCCAAGAGGAGCAGCATCCACACTGGCTAGCCAATATTGTTCCAGTCATGAAGAAGAACGGTAAAATCAGGATTTGCATCGACTTCAGGGACCTGAATACGGCATGTCCAAAAGACGACTTTCCTCTCCCAATCACAGATGTCATTATCGACAATACGTGCAGATTTGAGAGAATGTCTTTAATGGATGGTTTTTCAGGATATAACCAAATCAAGATGCACCCAGATGACGAGAAGCATACAGCGTTCAGAACGCCCCTTGGTGTCTTTTGCTACACGGTGATGCCTTTCGGTCTAAAGAATGCAGGCGCCACGTACCAGCGAGCAATGACTAAGATTTTCCAAGAACATCTCAGGAAAACAGTCGAATGCTACGTTGATGATTTGGTTGTAAAAAGCCGCAACAAAGAAGATCACATCAAGGACTTGAAGACGATGTTCGATCTCATGCGGAGTCATCAATTGAAGATGAACCCCACTAAATCCTTCCTTGGAATGTCCAGCGGAAAATTCCTTGGATTCTTCGTCACCACTAAAGGTATACATATCGATCCTGACAAAGTGAAGGCGATACACGAACTGCAACCTCCTAGAAATCTAAGAGAGCTCAGAGGATTGCAAGGGCGTTTAGCTTACATCCGGCGGTTCATCTCAAATCTTTCTGGGAAATGCCAGCCATTCTCTAAGTTAAACAAGAAAGGGGTGTCATTCATCTGGGACGTTGCCTGCCAAAAAGCATTCGAAGATATCAAAACATATCTGACGAATCCTCCTGTTCTCGTTGCACCAAAATCAGGTAGACCGTTCTTGATTTATCTCAAGGCGATGAACCACTCGATAAGTACTTTACTAGCACAAGACGATGATAATGGTCACGAACAGGCAGTCTATTACCTAAGTCGGACCTTGATAGGCACCGAGTCTCGATATCCTATGATTGAGAAAGAATGCCTCGCATTGGTATTCGCAATGCAAAAGATACGGTATTATTTGGTCGCACAGATGATCTACGTCATTTCTAACGTTAATCCAGTTTTTGTATTTATGACACAATCGGCCTCTATGAATTGGCGATTAGCGAAGTGGGCCCTTCTCTTGTCCCAATATGATTTGCACTTCAAACAGCAGAAGTCGATCAAAGGACAAGCGATTTGTGATCTTTTGGCGGCAAACCCGACAATGGATACGGTAGAAGTATATGATAACTTGCCGGATAAAACCCACGAGGTTAACACTACATCACACCAATAAGTATGGCAATTATACTTCGATGGTGCTTCGAGGGCAGTTAATAGGGCAATAACCCCCGGATGTTATAAAGTCTCCTCCGGAGTTGGAGTAGTCTTAGTTTCCCCGGGGAAGCATGTGATGCCTCGGGCTTATTCACTGACTAGCCCATGTTCCAATAACGTAGCCGAGTACAACGCGCTTCTCATTGGACTCAGTTTCGCCAAAGAGCTGGGGGTCGAATATCTCGAAGCTTTTGGAGATTCTCAATTGATAGTCAACCAAGTCCAGGAACCAAAACCTGATCCCGTACCACTAGGAGGCCATCAAAATGGCAGATTCTTTTGAAGAATTCTTTATTGAATACATCCCTCGTCTCCAGAACGCTTATGCGGATGCACTGGCCGCACTAGCGGTATCACTTGCGCAGCCTCCCGTAACTGAACTATTAGTCACAGTAAGGACGCATCAGCTCTGCATACCCATATACGATATGAATATTAAAGAGGAAGATGATAGAAACATAAGCGCCAAGGAGGTGAATTCAACTCAAATTGGGTCTGAGTCCCAAGATTGTCGTTTTCCTATCATTGACTACGTCCAATATGGTATTTTGCCAGAGGATGTAAAAGAAAGGTGTAGGCGTATAAAATTGCTTATAGGTCCCTTAGCACAGCTCGGCACAAACCGACGAACCATCGGGCGACATATCCAATCACGAGCGTCAGTCCACAACGCCGAAGCCAAGTGACACGTAACGAAGCGGATTAACGAGGCGACGAGGCTAACGAACCGCACGTAAACAATGGAATACATCCATTCGCATGCGGAATCAAGCTAACAGTTCGGTGAGTCAACGAGTCATCCAACCATAGAACAGATTTGAATCAGATTTACTGTCAAATTGGATCAACAAATCAGAGTCCAAATCAACCACGAGACCGGAAAAAATGGCAAAACCCAAACACCAAGGGGACTCGGCCAAAACCGAGCCACCTCTAGGTGGCCGGCCAGATCTGTGCCCGGGCACAGTTCTGAGTGCCTATAAATAGAGGGGCATGGCTCATTTGTCGGGGGTTAGAACTTTTGGAGGCGAAACTCTGCCGAATTGAGAATTAACTTTGGAGTTTTGAAGACTTGAAGACTCGGACATTCAGATCTGGTTCTTGGCGAGCATCTACGTCACAAAAGGCAGGAGTTCGAGAGAGAGAAATCAGATCTGAGATCTACACGAAGTAATACTCCGGATCAAAGCTTGGCCTTTGATCCCGATAACTAAAGGCTATTATTTCCTTGGTGAAATAACACCCATCAAATCGTGTAGATCCGACCGGATCTAGATCGCGCGGTGTTCCACGGATTAACCCCGGCGTTAGCAAAGAACCCACAAAAGCGAGTGACCACAAAACAGGAGCTCGTGATTCGTTCGAAAGGAAAGTTGTAATCTTTTTATTTTTTTTCTTTGATTTCGTTGTAACCGGATCTTATAAAAAGACCGGATCTTTTGTAATAAAAAAGCAATTACTTGAGAGAACAATGACATCAATGAAGAACATAATTTTTCCCGTGAACAATCTGGCGACCACAGTGGGAACCAATGATCTCGCTGCCGAGATCGTCGCACCGCAGCTGCGGATCTCAATCCCGGTCGAGGAGGAGGTCGAGTATGAATTCGACCAGCAAAAGTTCGAGGAGTATCTGTCATCCTCGTCCGGATCCACCTCCCCCCGCAAGTTCAAGAAGTTCTCCTCCAGGAGAAAAGTTCGTTGGTATGAAGAAGTACAGAACGCCAATGAAGCTCTCACCCCAATTGACGCTAAAGTTGCGTCGGGTGAAGTTCCGCCGACCTCCAACCAGGTCAATCCTATTCTCGCCGACGCCTCCATCGTTGAGGGCGTTGTGACTCTCTCGAAGAGAGCCCGCCAAAGGTGACGTCAACGCTTGGCGCGGCGACTCGCAAAGGCGATGGAGGCCACCGACGGAGGGATCTGAAGAATAGGAGAGCAAACCACCCTCAACCACCGATGAATGGAAGCTCTTCTAAGCCGCCAACGAACGAATGGGTCCGTGTCAAACGGAATCGTTCGACACTCAAAGAGCGCATTCGCAAGCGCCGCGCACTATCAGCGCAAGCACGGGCTCAAGTCCAGGAAGCCCGCAGGAGATTGCAGAAGGAGGTGGCGAAGAAGCCGCCACCAACCCGCCAAGTCTGGAGACTAAAGTCTGAAGCGGCGATTCAGGCTAAGGAGCAACCTTTGCAGCCTCCAACAAAAGTTCAACCTCCGGCGAACCAAGCGAAATCACCGAGAATTGCCATAGCTACTCCGGGAGATCATGCAGAATCATCCCGAAGAAAGAAGCCAATTTTGGAGCGCCTTGGTCCAATTCACGATGAGAGAGGCAAAGCTCCAGTTCAAGAATGTTTGGGCCCGATGAAGAAGCCCCGAACGACTCAACATGCTGGGGGTCGCCACCACCTTCAGCACGACAAGGAGTTCAAGGCAGCTGTGCACGCCAATTTGCAAATCGAAGTCCAGGAGCCCGCTGAGAACTCACGCCCAAAAGGGCATGTTTCGCGGCGCGTGACTTTTGAAAGCTCGAAGAAGGCAGTCCGCCCTCAGAAGGAAACATTATCGTCTGATGACGATAACGTTATACCTGAGAAGTCGTGCCCACACACGATAGGTTACTCCGACTGTCAAGCTGACGAGTTGTACTATCGTGATGGAAGTACGAGAAAAACCAGGAAGAGGAGTCCTCGAGGACTAGAGACCCAGTGCCCCTGTTCCAAACTCATTCGGGCAGTATTGTCTGAGTGCAACTGCATCAAGACAATTCCTGAAAGAGTTTCGATTTTCGAAAGACTTAGTACCGAAATGCCAAAACCAAGGCCTAGGCGTTTCCGATGAAGAAGAACGGTGGTTGAAGATGTAGAATTTCCGAGGGTCACCACCAATATGACCAGCAAGGGGACATCGGCACGGGACAATCTCGAGTCGATTCTGAAAGCATCCCAGCCTATAACCCGTCTGTAGTCCGGAACCATCAAGCGAGCAACCTATGGTAGGGTTCGGACAAGACTCCCTTCAGAAGATGAAGAATATGATGCCGGCTCCGCGGTCGCATCAGATAATACGGTATCCAGTGAGGGACAACCCCGCGAGGCACTTATGATAAGTGCGGAACAAGTGGCCAAGATGCTTAATGAGGCCATGGCTAAACAACAGGAGACCTTCAGGTTCAAAATGTAGATGGCCATGCAGAATATGAGAGAAATGCATGAGCAACAAATTCAAGCACTGGCGAACCAGCAAGACGAACCAAGTCGTCGTAACCAGGTTCATCAAGAAGATGAGGATACGAATGCGAATGAAGTTCACAATGCCACTAATCCTCCCGTCAATGCAGGGGGTGATAATGAGAATGCTAGCGAAAACACAGATGAAAGCCTAAAAATTAAAAACCTCGAGAGCAAAATCAATACATTGATTTCCGCTCAAGAGACGAAAAAGACGGGCATTCCTTGTCCATACCCAAGAGAGTGGGAATCAATCCCATATCCGGCGAAGTTCAACCTAATTAACTTCACGCCGTTTAATGGGATGGGTTCACCCACTCAGCATTTGATTTACTTCAAATCGCACCTGGGGGTTATCTCTGGTAATGAGCCTCTGATGGTACGGTCCTTCGTTGGCACTCTTCGTGGAGCCGCCTTCGATTGGTATCGTCGCCTCAAGCTAGGAAGCGTGAATAGCTGGGACGACATGGAGACTAAATTCCTTGCTAATTTCTTCGACGACGACACAGAGATATCCATCGGGTCGTTGCTGGACGAGAAGCAGAAAGATGGGGAATTGGTTGACACCTTCGTCAAAAGGTTCCGGAACAAGGCGATGAACTGTCGAGACCCGATCACCAAGGAATTCATCCTCCAGACTTGCCACAACAACCTCGCACTGGACGTGTTGGAAGCAATGTGGACAGCACCGTCCAAGACATGGAAGGATCTGAAGGTCCGAGGAGAGCAGAAATCTGCGGAGCCGAGGTTTCCTAAAGTGTACTCCTTCAAGGATGACGAAGTTCCCGGCATCTTCAAATACCTGCTGGAGAACAACAAGATCCAGCTGCCGGCGATCGTGGATCAAGAAGGAGCAAACAAGGTGACGGATCCGAAGTATTGCGCATACCATAGAGTGGTCCATCACCCTACCAAGTCGTGCTACCACCTCAAGGACAAGATCCAGGCGCTAATTGATGTAGGCGTTATAACCCCGAAGCCGTCCAAGAATGTTGGAGCAAACGCGGTTTCGATCAGCTTTGGATCAGTGCCCACAGCGTGGTTTGAACCAAAATGCATCACCAAAGTGGGAATGAAAACAGTAAACGACGACCCGCATGGACAGCGCCAAAAAGGACTTGTGCCACATACAGCTCCGAACGGCGAAATCCTCTGGGTTCACCCCGACCTGATTGAAGATGAACAATGGGCCGGGTCGTCATCCAAGAAGAAGTCCAAAGGGAAAGGAAAGTCTTGCTGTGGAGTCTCTGCTATCCCAGGAGAAGATGACGAAAGAATACAAGCTTTTCCGCTCTCTGAAGAAGAGCAAGAAGTTTTTGCAACCCGAAGCGGAAATGAGTATCACTACAACTATCCACCACCTAGTGAGCAGGGGGTGAATAAACGGGGACCAGCCAAAACTCTCACGGAGATGGGGATGATTACAAGTCCTACACCGGGCGAAGAGGCTCGACGACAGCCGGTGAATAAACCGAAAGAGAAGAATCCCCAGGAGGTTCAGAATCCGAAGCAATCTCGTTTCAGTCGCCCGATTGGAAGAGACAAACCGGAAAGCTCGATGACTCCACAAGTCTTCGATATAATGGCTCAACTAGCCAACATTCCAGCACGTATAACGCAGTATGAGTTGCTGCGGTTGTCCAAGGAAACCAGGGAGGCCTTGCAAGAAGCTTTGGCCAATTCAGAGGTGTTTCTAACTCAAATCAAGCCGGTGCCTGAAGATCCAGAACCGCTGAGTCAACAATGCAACATAGCGACAAAGAACCTTCCCTGCATTACTTTCACCAAAGAGGATATGCAGACGAAGAATTCGAACCACGATCGACCGCTATACTTCATCGGGTACATCGGCTCCAGCAAAGTCAACCGAATCCAAGTGGATCCGGGTTCTGCTGTGAGTATTATGCCGCTTCGCTTGATGCACTTCCTTGGTATTCCAGTTAGCAAGTTAGCATCCACAGGCACTAAGTTGGCATCCACAGGCACTGTTATCTATGGATTCAACACTAGCGGGTCAAGACCCTTGGGTAAGATCCGGGTAAAGTGTCAAATGGGGGATTTGAAGACAGAAGTCACATGTTATGTGATCGATGCCGAGACTTCATATAACTTACTATTGGGTAGGCCTTGGATCCATAGTAACGTTATAATCCCTTCCACTCTCCATCAGTGTTTAAAGTATGTCGACACTGATAATAAGGTTAGGACGATGGTCGCGGATAAGCAACCATTCAAAGGGTATGAGAATTATTTCACTGATTCTCTCCTTTATGGTAACGAATCCGATACTGAATCATCGGCCCATGGCACGAACAGCGGAGAAGAAGCTGATACCGAAGCCGGATTTGATTACAATGGAGGTTATGTTTTAAACGACATTGTACCCTTTGTAATCAACCTTGACGATGAACAATTGTCAGAGGGCAGTTGTAACTGGCAACTTGCCAATAATGAAATAAATAACGATTTAGAGTACTCCCTGTCTCTTGATGATGTGATAAAAGAGTTGTATGATAATCCTGATTTGTATATGCCGCTTCGATCGTCCTATGTAACAAAGGAACGCCTCCAGCATTCTTTCGGAACAACCATGGTCGTCCCGAACAAAATAGGAGGCGCAAAAGAAGTGATTTACGGTAAAGGAAAAATCTCTCCATTACCAGATCATTTCTTAAGGGAAGATGAGGATGATGACAAACCTGGTCGGTATCTATCTAAGTATAGCCTGGAAGCGCGCAAGCTCATGGAAAAACAGGGATATGATTTCACACTCGGAGAAGGTCTATACTTCGTTCGAGGTTCTCGTACTCCAGCCAAAGCGGCGTATGTACCAAAAGGGAAACCCGATGATTATTATAAATACGGACGAGGGTTAGGGTATGAATCTTCTTCGGAAGACGAATGCTGCTGGTTAATCAATAACCAATCATCTAAGCAATACAAAGATGGAAATTCGTCAGATTCCTCGGAATGGGATTCCGATACAAGTCTGGGGGAAGCTTTCAAAGCCCTAATGGCGAACATGGCTACAGCTGCTCCGTCCACAATGGAATGATGATCAAATACCAACATGGGAAGACGCGTGGGTTCATCACCTGAACATACAGTATGGTGATAGGTTCGAACAGAGGGAACCCCCCACTGAAGATAAAATAATCCAAGTTAACATGTGTGATGAGGCCAACCCAAAGCCTATATTCATCAGCGATAGTCTTCCCCCAGATGAGAAGGAGGAATTAATGGCTCTCATCAGGGAATATATCAACGTCATCACATGGAACTATGAAGATATGCCCGGGCTCAACCCCAACGTGGCAATGCACCGCCTCGATATCAAGCCTGATGCCAAACCTATCAAACAACAGCAAAGACGGTTTCGTCCACAGATTATGGAAGCCATTGAGGCAGAGGTTAAAAAATTGATCGAATCAGGATTTATCCGAGAGGAGCAACATCCAGACTGGTTAGCCAATATTGTTCTAGTCATGAAGAAGAACGGTAAAATCAGGATCTGTATCAACTTCAGGGATCTGAACACGGCATGTCCAAAAGACGACTTTCCTCTCCCAATCACAGACGTCATTATCGACAATACATGTGGCTTTGAGAGAATGTCTTTTATGGATGGTTTTTCAGGATATAACCAAATCAAGATGCACCCAGATGACGAGAAGCATACAGCGTTCAGAACGCCCCTCGGCGTCTTTTGCTACACCGTGATGCCTTTCGGTCTAAAGAATGCAGGCACCACGTACCAGCGAGCAATGACTAAGATTTTCCAAGAACATCTCAGGAAAACAGTCGAATGCTACGTTGATGATTTGGTTGTAAAAAGCCGCAACAAAGAAGATCACATCAAGGACTTGAAGACTGTTCTTGTTGCACCGAAATCGGGTAAACCGTTCTTGATTTACATCAAGGCAATGAACCACTCGATAAGTGCTTTACTAGCACAAGACGATGATAATGGTCACGAACAGGCAGTCTATTATCTAAGTCAAACCTTGATAGGAGCCGAGTCTCGATATCCGATGATTGAGAAAGAATGCCTCACATTAGTATTCGCAATGCAAAAGATGCGGCATTACTTGATTGGACAGACGATTTATGTCATTTCCAACGTTAATCCAGTACGGGTGTTTATGACGCAACCGGCCTCTATGAATTGGTGGTTAGCAAAGTGGGCCCTTCTCTTGTCCCAATATGATTTGCACTTCAAACAACAGAAGTCGATCAAAGGACAAGCGATTTGCGATCTTTTGGCGGCAAACCCGACCACAGATACGGCAGAAGTATATGATGACTTGCCAGATAAAACCCACGAGGTTAACACTACGTTGCACCAACAAGTATGGCAATTATATTTCGATGGTGCTTCGAGGGCGGTTAATAGGGCAATAACCCCGGGAGGTTCTACAGTTTCCTCCGGAGTTGGAGTTGTCTTAATTCCCCCGGGGAAGCATGTGATGCCTCGGGCATATTCATTGACTAGTCCATGTTCCTATAATGTAGCCGAGTACAACACGCTTCTCATTGGACTCAGTTTTGCCAAGGAGCTGGGGGTCGAATATCTCGAAGCTTTTGGGGATTCTCAATTGATAGTCAACCAAGTCCGTGGAGAGTATGAAGTCAGGAACCAAGACCTGATCCCGTACCACCAGGAGGCCATCAAAATAGCAGATTCTTTTGAAGAATTCTTTATTGAATATATCCCTCGTCTCCAAAACGCTTATGCGGATGTACTGGCAGCACTAGCGGTATCACTTGCACAGCCTCCTGAAACTGAACTATTAGTCACAGTAAGGATGCATCAACTCTGCATACCCATATACGATATGGATATTGAAGAGGAAGATGACGGAAACATAAACGCCAAGGAGGTGAATTCAACTCAAATTGGGTCTGAGTCTCGAGATTGGCGTTTTTCCATCATTGACTACGTCCAATATGGTATTTTGCCAGAGGATGTAAAAGAAAGAGAATCAATCTGCCGAAGAGCACCAAGATTCTTCTATAATACCGAGACCCATACATTATACCGTAGAGGGTACGATGGTTTGTTACTCCGATGCCTTTCGAACAAAGAAGTAGAAGAAGTTCTTAAGGAAGCACAAACTGTATGATCGCATCAGGAGAATGGGATTTTTTTGGCCAACAATGGTTCGTGACGCAATCGAATACGCCCGAGAGTGTGATGCTTGTCAAATACATGCAAATTATATGCATCAACCACCAGAGCAGTTGCACACGTCAATCACGTCTTGGCCATTTGAGACATAGGGTATGGATATTGTTGGTCCTATTTTTCTCCCTTCAGTCAAAGGTGATCGATTCATTCTTGCAATCACGGATTACTTTTCAAAGTAGGCTGAAGCAATTCCGCTTAGAGAAGTGAAGATGAACAACGTCATCAATTTCATCAAGCATCATGTCATATACCGACACGGCGTGCCAAGACGGATCATTCATGACAACGGTCCACAGTTCATAAGCAACGCCTTCATCAGGTTTTGTGACAAGTTCAAAATTAAAGATGTTTCGTCAACAGCTTATTATCCCGCTGCGAATGGATTAGCTGAGGCGTTCAATAAGACGATCATTAAGATTTTATCAAAGCTCATAAAGGCCAATAAACGAGACTGGGATGATAAACTCGGTGAAGCACTCTAGGCTTATCGCACCACCATATGCACACCTACAGGAGCTACCCCATATTCGTTGGTATACGGATGTGAAGCTGTGCTACCTTTGGAGATCCAAATCCTATCCCTTCAGATCGCCCTCGCAACTGAGATGACGACAGAAGAACAGCATCAAAAACGTCTCGAAGAACTCGAGAGGTTGGATGAAAAATGCTTGGAGGCTCAACAACACATTGAGTTTTATCAAGCCAGAATATCTAGGGCTTTTAACAAGAGAGTCCGACAGAGAAGCTTCAAGGAAGGAGATCTGGTCCTCGCTGCTCGCCGACCAATAATTCTCACCTCCAAGAAGAAAGGTAAATTCGAACCCAAATGGGAAGGACCGTTTGTAATAGACACAGTCTATTCAAACGGCGCATATCGCCTGATTACTCAAGAGGGCGCCAGGCAATTAATGCCAATAAATGGGAAGTTCCTGAAAAAGTACTATCCCTAGTACATTCAGGATAACTCGTTTACCGGGAAGTTCCTTGAAGAATATTACACTTAATATTCTAGAGGATAACCCAAAATCATTTTCACCACCAAAATCCCTCACTGATCAATTTCAATTGACAGTGAGTCCACCAAAAATGTTTTTCTGGCCCTCTTGATTCTTTCCATGAACAAGAGGTCCACTTTCAGTTCAGAGTCCCCTTTCGATAAACGAAAGAACTCCCTTCTCTTTCTCTTTGGTCAAGCCTTCCCATGGTTATAGCCAAAGTTGAAATTCCACTTCGATAAACGAAGAACCCATTTTCAGTTTAGATAACCCATCCTATAAAAGGCAAGTTTATCTAAATTTTCCAGATTCTCGGAGTGGAGATCCCACTTCTAGTTTCTTTTGCACTGAAAATAGAATATAAAATTCTTCCTTTCCAGAATCAGGGAATAGAATATAAAATTCTTCCTTCCTTGTTTTTCGGGTTCGCCTTCACCTTAAAAGAAGACCGGGAAATAGAATATAAAATTCTTCCTTTCCCGCACCAACCTTTTCCAAGAATTTGTCAATCTAGGATTCCTCCTAGGAAGTTTATCCCGAATCCTAAGCAGGGATAAGTCTACGCCTAACACGCGCTGCCAGTTTAGTCTTTCTCCGAAGAAAAAGACACTAGAGTTCGATTCTGGGGTATTCTATCTTGAAACCTAAGCAGAGATAAGTCTGCACCTAACCCGCGCTGCCGGTTAGTTCTTAACCGTTAAAAAGAACACCTGTCCGCATATTCAACATTGTGGCAGGTCGTTATTAATAACACCAAAATCCATGCCTCACACGCATGGGGAATTTCATCCTGAATCCTAAGAAAGGATATGCCGACGCCTAACACGCGTCGCCGGTTTAGTCTTTCTCCGTAGAAAAAGACACCAGAGTTCGATTCTGGGGTATTTTATCCCGAAGCCTAAGTAGGGATAAGTCAGTGTCTAATACACGTTGCTGGGTAGCCTATTCCCGTAACAATAGCGAAGCCTATGTATTCGACATCATAGCACAAAGTCTCAGAGAATTCACTCTCTTAGCATAACGTTACATGCGGAACGGATTTAGACAATCCGCATGCTAGCCCGATTCAAACGGTAGTCGGTAAAGGCTTATCAAAGCCGTTGAAGGCTGGGGGTTAGCTAAAAATCCTAAAGTCAACACCTAACACGTGTCGCCGGGTAGCATATTCCCGTAACAATGGCGAAGCCTATGTATTCGACATCATAGCATGAAGTCTCGGAGAATTCACTCTCTTAGCACAACGTTACATGCGGAACGGATTTAGACAATCCGCATGCTAGCCCGACTCAAACGGTAGTCAGTAAAGGCTCATCAAACCCGTTGATGGCTGGGGGTTTGCCAAAAATCCTATAAATGCAAGAGTCACTGACGCATCAGCTTCATTAGTTGATCTCGTGACTTGAGCATCCTACGATGTTCGAAACCCTAGGATCAACACCGGTCAACGCGTAACCCTAGATCAATGCCAGTCAACACGTTGCGATCAAAAAGTCAACGTACGACGTTCGAAACCCTAGGGTCAATGCCGGTCAACGCGTAACCCTAGGTCAATACCGATCAACGCGTTGTGATCAAAAAGTCAACGTACGACGTTCGAAACCCTAGGGTCAACACTGGTCAACGCGTTACCCTAGGTCAATGCCGATCAACGCGTTGCGATCAAAAAAGTCAACGTACGACGTTCGAAACCCTAGGGTCAACGCCGGTCAACGCGTAACCCTAGGTCAACGCCAATCAATGCGTTGCAATGAAAGAATCAATACTCCAAAAAGTATACGAGTATAAACTGCTTCTTAATACTCCAATAAGGTATACGAGTATAAACTATTCCCTATTTTTGGTTGAGAAGTTCCTAGAGAATATTTTTCTAAAAATATTATTAAGGATAACTCAACAACACTACGCCGGACAACACGTCGCAAATAAAGACTCAACGCCAACAATCAGTTCTATGTTGAACCAACAAACACGAGCTAAAGATCAGAAAATCAGGAATCGACTTCAAGTTCAATGTTCCAACAACGGTCAGACAATAAATGCAGCACCGGAACCCTTACAGACATTCGACAAAGCACCGAATAGCCTGAAGGATTGAAGGAATCAAGAATAGAAGCCATCCCAAAGTCCCGTCATACTAATTGAAGGTTGGGGCAATCATATCCAAAGCATTCCAGACTCTTCTATAAAAGAACGAGGCTGAAATACTTTGGAGGGGGTATCTGTAGGCATATAAAATTGCTTATAGGTCCCATATCCAAACACGAGCATCAGTCCACAACGCCGAAGCCAAGTGACACGTAACGAAGCGGATTAACGAGGCGACGAGGCTAACGAACCGCACGCAAACAATGGAATACATCCATTCGCATGCGGAATCAAGCTAACAGTTCGGTGAGTCAACGAGTCATCCAAACATAGAACAGATTTGAACTCAAACACCGAGACGGATTTACTGCCATATTGGGATTCGGACTATCAAATCAGAGTCCGGATCAACAACGAAGCGCAAAACCGGACAACGGACACAACACGGCACAACACCTGGAGGACTCGGCCAAAACCGAGCCACCTCTAGGTGGCCGCCGGCCTAGATCTGTGCCAAGGCACAGATCTGAGAGCCTATAAATAGAGGGCTTGAGCTCATTTTTTGGAGGTTGGAACTTTTGGAGCCGAAACTCTGCCGAATTGAGAACTGAGCTTGGAGTTTTGAAGACTTGAAGACTTGGACATTCAGATCTGGTTCTTGGCGAGCATCAACGTCACAAAAGGCAGGAGTTTGAGAGAGAGAAATCAGATCTGAGATCTACACGAAGTAATACTCCGGATCAAAGCATGGCCTTTGATCCCGAGAACTAAAGGCTATTATCTCCTTGGTGAAATAGTACCCCCCGGCTGTTATTTCCTTAGTGAGATAACACCCATCAAATCGTGTAGCTCCGAACGGATCTAGATCGCGTGGTGGTCCACGGATTAACCCCGGCGTTGGCAAAGAACCCACAAAAGCGAGTGACCGCAAAACAGGAGCTCGTGATTCGTTCGAAAGGAAAGTTGTAATCTTTTTATTTTTTTCTTTGATTTCGTTGTAACCGGATCTTATAAAAAGACCGGATCTTTTGTAATCAAAAAGCAATTACTTGAGAGAACAATGACATCAATGAAGAACACAATTTTTCCCGCGAACAAAAGGGAATCAATCCGCTGAAGAGCACCAAGATTCTTCTATAATACCGAGACCCATATATTATACCATAGAGGGTACGATGGTTTGTTACTCCGATGCCTTTCGAACAAAGAAGCAGAAGAAGTTCTTAAGGAAGCACACGAAGGAGAATGTGGTGCGCATCAGCCCGGTCCCAAACTGTATGATCGCATCAGGAGAATGAGATATTTTTGGCCAACAATGCCCGAGAGTGTCATGCTTGTCAAGTACATGCAAATTATATGCACCAACCGCCGGAGCGTTTACACACGTCAACCACGTCTTGGCCGTTCGAGACATGGGGTATGGACATTGTCGGTCCTATTTTTCCCCCTTCAGTCAAAGGTGATCGATTCATTCTCGCAATCACCGATTACTTTTCAAAGTGGGCTGAAGCGATTCCGCTTAGAGAAGTGAAGATGAACAACATCATCAATTTCATCAAACATCATGTTATATACCAACACGGCGTGCCAAGACGGATCATTCATGACAACGGTCCACAGTTCACAAGCAACGCCTTCGTCAGGTTTTGTGACAAGTTCAAAATTCAAGATATTTCGTCAACAGCTTATTATCTCGCTGCGAATGGATTAGCTGAGGCAAGCTCGTGAAGACCAATAAACGAGACTGGGATGATAAACTCGGTGCAGCACTCTAGGCTTATCGCACCACCATACGCACACCTACAGGAGCTACCCCATATTCATTGGTATACGGATGTGAAGCTGTGCTACCATTGGAAATCCAAATCCCATCCCTTCGGATCGCTCTTGTAACTGAGATGACGACAGAAGAACAACAGCAAAAACGTCTCAAAGAACTCGAAATGTTGGATAAAAAGCGCTTGGAAGCTCAACAACACATTGAGTTTTATCAAGCCAGAATATCTAGGGCTTTTAACAAAAGAGTCCGACAGAGAAGCTTCAAGGAAGGAGATCTGGTCCTCGCTGCTCGCCGACCGATAATCCTCAATTCCAAGAAGAAAGGTAAATTCGAACCCAAGTGGGAAGGACCGTTTGTGATAGACACAGTCTACTCAAACGGCGCATATCGCCTGATTACTCAAGAGGGCGCCAGGCAATTAATGCCAATAAATAGGAAGTTCCTAAAAAAGTACTATCCCTAGTACATTCAGGATAACCCATTTACCGGGAAGATCCTTGAAGAATATTAAACTTAATATTCTAGATGATAACCCAAAATCATTTTCACCACCAAAATCCCTCACTGATCAATTTCAATTGACTGTGAGTCCACCAAAAATGTCTTTCTGGCCCAAACCACCAGCAAATTCCCCTTTTGAATCTTTTCATGAACAAGAGGTCCGCTTTCAGTTCAGAGTCCCCTTTCGATAAACGAAAGAACTCCTTTCTTTTTTTTCTCTTTGGTTAAGCCTTCTCATGGTTATAACCGAAGTTGAAATTTCACTTCAATAAACGTAAAAACTCATCTTCAGATTAGATAACCAATCCTATAAAAGGTAAGTTTATCTAGATCTTCCAGATTTTTGGAGTGGCGATCCCACTTCTAGTTTCTTTTGCGCTGGAAACAGAATATAAAATTCTTCCTTTCCAGAATCAAGGAATAGAATATAAAATTCTTCCTTCCTTGTATTCGGGTTCGCCTTCACCCTAAAAGAAGACCGGGAAATAGAATATAAAATTGTTCCTTTCCCACACTAACCTTTTCCAAGAGTTTATCGATCTAGGATTCATCTTAGGAAGTTTATCCCGAATCCTAAACAGGGATAAGTCTGCGCCTAACACGCGCTGCCGGTTTAGTCTTTCTCCGTAGAAAAAGACACCAGAGTTCGATTCTGGGGTATTCTATCCTGAAACCTAAGCAAGGATAAGTCTGCGCTTAACCTGCGCTGCCGGTTAGTTCTTAACCGTTAAAAAAAACACCCGCCCACATATTCAACATTGTGGCAGGTTGGTATTAATAACACCAAAATCCATGCCTTAGACGCATGGGGAATTTTATCCTGAATCCTAAGAAAGGATATGCCGACGCCTAACACGCGTCGTCGGGTTAGTCTTTCTCCGTAGAAAAAGACACCAGAATACCAGTCTGGGGTATTTTATCCCGAAGCCTAAGTCGGGATAAAGTCAACACCTAACACGTGTCGCCGGGTAGCCTATTCCCGTAACAATGGCGAAGTCTATGTATTCGACATCATAGCACGAAGTCTAAGGGAGTTCATTCCCTTAGCACAACGTTACATGCGGAACGGATTCCGATAATCCGCATGCTAGCCCGACTCAAACGGTAGTCGGTAAAGGCTAATCAAATCCATTGAAGGCTGGGAGTTAGCCAAAAATCCTAAAGTCAACACCTAACACGTGTCGCCGGGTAGCCTATTCCCGTAATAATGGTGAAGCCTATGTATTCGACATCATAGCACAAAGTCTCAGAGAATTTACTCTCTTAGCACAACGTTACATGTAGAACGGATTTAGACAATCCGCATGCTAGCCCGACTCAAACGGTAGTCGGTAAAGGCTTATCAAACCCGTTGAAGGCTGAGGGTTTGCCAAAAATTATATGAGTATTATGGTCAATCATTCCAAACAGAATGAGGAATTCTTCACAGCAATCTCCTCCGTCTCGGCCAGCTTCTGCTTCAAGGATTTCAACTCCTCAGATAAGGCAGTGTAGGCTTGCTGATCCTGTACCTTCGTCATCTGAAGGATACTCAAAGTCTCCTCTTCTTCACGAAGTCCTCTTCTGAACTGTTCTATCTTGGTCTCGCAAGAGGCAATAGAGAGGTCAATATCGTCAAGTGAAGATGATCTAACAGCAAGGTTAGCCTCAACTCGGTCTACCCGATCACGCTGCACCTGAATCTCGAACTCAGCAAGAATTCGAGTATCGCGCCATGTCTGTAAGCGAGTATCCAAATGGGCAGCAATGAATGAAGAGGCACCTGCATCCTGGAGCTCACGTAATATCTGAAGCTCGTGCTCCAGGCAACCAAGGTCATCAACTATAGCCTTCGCCAGATCCGGATATCCTGCATCCCTTATTGAATTTATTCTAGAATCAAGGAAAGGCTTAAATTGGTGAAGGAAAAGTCCGCCGTTGAAAAGTTTGCCAATCATAGCATTCACGAAGGACAAGAAGGAGCGGACTTCAATACAGATGACGATCTTCTCAGGGTCGTTGTCTGATAATAACTCCTTCACAAGGACATGAAGCCGAGAAGAAAGCCCTACACAAAAAGGAGAAATCCGTCAAAAGCCTTGATGAGGAAATAAATAACATTTCTCAGTTGTTTAATTTATACCTTCTTCCCCTTGAGTCACTGGGGGTAGTGGAGGTGTAACCGCTGTGGATGTATCAGCTGATGTAGTTGGTCTCACAACTAGCTCAACAGGATCAGTCTCGACAAAAGCTTCTGTCAAACACAAAACAGAATTCTCAGATTCATCACATTATAGCGGTGTTCGCGGGGAAAGTTGGTGTTTTCTTCATTATCGATGTCATTGCACTCAGTTAACAACTTTATGTGTTACAAAGAGATCCGGTCTTTTTATAAGATCCGGCTTACAATGAAAATCAAAATAAAACAAAGAAATCAAAATTACAACTTCTCTCTTTTACCGAACAAATCACAAGATCCTGTTATTCGGTCTCTTGCTTCTGTGGGTTGTTTGCCTGCGCCGGGGTTGCTTACCGTGGACCACCGCGTGATCTGGATCCAAGCAGATCTACGACGTATTACGGGTATTATCCCACCAAGGAGATAATAGCCGGGAGGGATCGTTTCACCAAGGAAACGACCGCTCGAATCTCGGGATCTAAGAACCAAGCTTAGATCCGGAGTGTAACGACGTAGATCTGAGGATTAGACTCTCTCGAACTCCTGCCTTTTTCGGTGCGGGTGCTCGCTAAGAATCAAATCCGGGTCTCCAAGTCTTCAAGCCTTCAGATCTCCGAGTTGAGGTGACAATCCGGCAGAGTTTCGGCTCTCTCAAAAGTTTCAGAAGAAGTCCCTCAAATGAACAACCACCCCCCCTATTTATAGCCTCTCTGAACTGTGCCTTTGTGCACAAGAGAGAGAGGGGGGGGAGTCGGGCCACCTGAGGGTGGCTCGGCTCATGCCGAGCCACCCTGAGGTGGCTCGGC
>NC_033795.1:38200301-38275621 GCF_001876935.1 Asparagus officinalis
TTTAAAACCCTTGTTTAAAAACTTCTTGGCTTGCATTGAAAGAGAGCAGCAATAGGGTATTTATACCCATTCTAACTCTCAGTCAAAAACCTTTAACAAAAGACAAAACAACCCCAACAAACAGCTCTGAAAAATAGCCGTTGGAGTGCAACGGATCTATTGTCGGTCGACCGGAAATTCTGTCGGTCGACCGATGGAGAGCAAAAACACGAAGATCAGCTCTGGACAATCGTCGGCCGACCGGTGCGGTCGACCGACCAACTCTCTGTCGCCCAGTGATGGAAGATCAAATGATCGGTCGACCTGAAGTCTGAAAGCTGTTTTGCTGATTTTAAAATGTTGTTTAAAAATATCAAATAAATTCCAAAAAATGTAAAACTTTGGGGAATGATTGTAGACATGATAATAAACATGCTACAGTGACTGGTTATCAGAAAGGACCTCCCAAATGAAAAATATCATCATTTTACAAAATAGTCCAAAACATAAAAATGTGAGATACTTAAATTTTGATGTTTTGACATAAACTAACTTTTGAAACTTTGTGAAATATTTTTATAGACTTAGTAAAACATGTATAAACTGATATTGAAGTCTATAAACTAATAAGACAATATTTTCACAAAATTACATATTCTATGTAATATTTTCAAAAACACAATAGTAAATATGAAATATATGATTTCATATTATAAACATGAAAAACCAAAACATATGTATGTACATATATAAAACTACATATATGCATATAAACCAAAACTTATGTATATATATATAACTATATATATATACGAAGAAACCGATAAATGATGTTGGGTATAACGATATGAGCCTTATGAGTATATAACACAACATAATATAACACCTTAAACTAATTTACCAACTTGATCTTGTATCTTCAATAAGCCTTTGACTGGCTTACACTTGCGAAGAAGTTTGAACTTGATCCTTTACTTGAATTGTATGTTGCTTCACTCCACATTCCGCCAACCTCCATGATATCATCGTGTGAGAGCATTAGTCCATCCATCCTCAACAACGTTGTATTGTCTACAATACATCAGAATGCTACAAACACTAGACAAACAACATTAGTAGTAAATTGTTTGTAAATCATCATCAAAACAGAGGCCCAACACATGGAGCTAATGGAGCAGTTTTTGGAGGGATGTTCTTTGTGAATTCCTTTCCCGCCCGTATTCTTTTTGATTCCGGAGCTTCGTATTCCTTCATATCGCCATGCATTTAGGGCTAGACTCCAGCTTGTGTCAGCCTCTAGACACCCCTCTATTTATTTCCACCCTTTAGCGAGTAATAAACCGGAGGTATCGCTTCTGGGAGACGCGTTTCTAGGAGGTGTACCGTCAGTTTTAGACGAGTCGGAGTTAATAGTTGATTTCGATAGTGTTTGCGGATGTCGAGTTCAATGTCATCCTTAGTATGGAATTGGGTTGTCTTACCTACCATATTAGTATGACTTCTTTGCGAAGACAGTTAAGTGATGAGCAGTCCGACGGGTTCCGAGATGATTGTAGCGCACTCCTTCAGGGCAAACGATTTGCGGAGTCATTTCTAGCGTTATATCGCAGGAGGATGATCGACGGGATCAGGGTGCCTGAGTTATTGGGAGCTAGATTGCTCTCTCAGAGTATCAGGATGTCTTTCAGGACATACCATGGATACCTCGGTTGAGAGAGTAGAGTTCTTGTATTGAGTTGTAGAAGGCACAGCCCCGATATCCCCGCCGCCCCCTATCGTTATGCACCAGCTGAGTATGAGGAGCTTCAGACCCAGTTGGACGATTATTAGCGCTCAGGTTATCGCCCGGAGTCATTCTCGTGGGCGCACCGGTCATCGTTCGTCGAAGAGAAGGACCCGGTCAGTATGAGATTATGCATAGCATTATAGAGAGACTTGAACAATGGTCCACTATCCGGAATAGGTATCCACTACCTAGGATTGATGACTTGTTTGACCAGTTGCAGGGTGCGCAGTATTTCTCCATTATTGATCTTCGTTCTGGCTATCATCAATTACGGGTTAGGGAGATTGATATTCCCAAGACCGCCTTTCTTGCTCGATATGGTTCTTTCGAGTTCTTGATCATGCCATTTGGGTTGACTAATGCACCCGCGGTATTCATGGACTTGATGAACCGGGTTTTCCGTCCCTTCTTAGATCAGTTCGTGATTGTTTTCATCGATGATATTCTTATTTACTCGAGATCGGAGGCAGATCATGAGGAGCATCTACGGATAGCGTTGAGGACTCTACAGGAGCATCAGTTATATACTAAGTTTAGCAAGTGTGAATTTTAGCTTTCAGAAGTCAGATTTCTTGGCCACATCATCAGTAGAGAGGGCATAGCAGTGGACCCAGCTAAGGTCACGGTAGTTCTTGATTGGGAGCAACCAAAGACGGTGATATAGATTCACAGCTTTTTGGGTTTAGCTGGATATTATAGGAAGTTCATTCAGGACTTCTCAAAGATTGCGACGCCGACTACACACCTTACAAGGAAGGGTGTACAGTTCATATGGAGCATGGAGTGCTAGAAGGCCTTTGATATTTTGAGGCTAAGTTGACTACAGTGCCAGTTTTGACTATTCCGAGCAGCGACAGGACATTCGTCGTGTATTCAGATGCATCGTTGGCAGGCTTAGGAGGCATATTGATGCAGACTCAAAGGGTAGTAGCTTACATCTCACGGTAGTTGAGGGTGCATGAGCAGAACTATCACACTCATGACTTGGAGTTAGCAGCAGTGGTATTCGCACTGAAGTCATGGAGGCACTACTTATATGGAGTGCAGTTTGAGTTGTTCACAGACCATCAGAGTCTGAAGTACCTCTTTTCTCAGAAGGAACTCAATCAGAGACAGAGGAGGTGGGTTGAGTTTATCAAGGACTACGAGTTCGCGATCCAATATCATCCGGGGAAGGCGAACGTCATGGCAGATGCATTAAGCAGGAAGCGTCGATCTCGAATTTCGGCTTTGAGGTGTTCACTACATCGGAATCTTATCACCCTTAGCCAGTTTGATTTTAGACCCGAGATTGGAAGGACCAGTGCATTTTTGGGAGCTGTGACAGTGCAGCCATCTTGGAGTGACAGAATTGTCAGAGCTCAGTTGGGAGACTCTTGGATTCAAATCTGGAAGGAGGAGATTTCCAAGGAGTCTAAGACTGATTGGATCATTGGAGCAGATGGAGGTCTCCGGATGAAGGGCAGGCTAGTCATGCTAGCTAGTGCCGAGCTGAAGAGAGAGTTACTTGATGAAGCTCATTGTACTCAGTATATAGTACATCCAGGGGCTACTAAGATGTACAAGGACCTAAAGAGACACTTTTGGTGGAGTGGTATGCGAAGGGAGATTGCAGAGTATGTGGCTAAGTGTTTTTCCTGTCAGTAGGTGAAGGCAGAGCATCAGAGACCAGCAGGAACACTTCAGCCTTTACCCATTCCAGAGTGGAAGTGGGCAGACATTGCTATGGACTTCATTGTAGGGTTGCCGAAGTTGAAGGAGGGGAATGATTCAGTTTGGGTGATTGCGGACTGGTTGATGAAGTCGACACATTTTATTCCAGTGAGGACTACCTATATTGCCAAGGCATATGCGAGGATATTTATCCGGGGGATAGTTCGACTTCATGGAGTTCCAAACACGATTTTATCGGATCGAGGTTCGGTGTTCACTTCGCACTTTTGGAGGAGTTTTCAAGACTCTTTTGGTAGCAGATTATCATTCAGCAGTGTTTCCCACCCACAGACGGATGGTCAGACAGAGAGAGTGAATCAGGTGTTGGAAGACATGTTGAGGGCTTATGTCATTGACTTTCAAGGCAGTTGGGAGGATCACATTCCATTGATAGAGTTCGCTTATAACAACAGTTATCAAGAGACGATCGGTATGGCTCCGTATGAGGCATTATACGGGAGACCCTGTAGATCACCGATATGTTGGGTAGAGCCGGAAGACAGCTTGATGCTTGGACCGGGGCTGGTGAAGCAGACTACCGAGAAGGTAGCATTGATCAGGGAGCGGATTCTAGCCGCTCAGAGTCGGCAGAAGAGCTATGCAGATAAGAGGCGAAGACCCTTGGAGTTTCAGGTTGGGGATTCAGTTATGTTGAAGGTATCGCCTATGAAGGGCGTGCAGCGATTCGGGCGACGGGGGAAGCTTGCGCCGAGATATATTGGACTATTCCAGATTTTAGAGCGTATTGGAGTTGTGTCATACAGACTAGATCTTCCAACATCGATGTCTAGTATACACAATGTATTTCATATTTCTATGCTCAAGAAACACTTGCATGATGAGGAGAAGCAGCGAGTATGGGATGCACCAGAGATTGAGCTTCAGGATGATTTGACTACTGTCGAGATTCTGATTTGTATTCTTGAGGACAAGAGACTTAGAAACAAGGTAATTCCCTTAGTGAAAGTTCAGTGGAACCGAGGAGGCATTGAGGAGATTTCTTGGGAGCGCGAAGAGGACATGCGTCGCGACTACCCACACTTGGTTGAGCAGGTAAATTATTTCTTATTAGGTTATATATCTTACTTTATGTTTATATCTTTGGTTATGTTTATATTTAACACTAGAATGAAGATATTTTCGCTTAATACTTTAATCTTTTGGAACACATGGTATATATATGGGGGGTTCCTTGTTTGGATTTTTCACCCGATGTACTAGTTCCACTAGATTAGGGTTCGAGCGGGAATATTACCATTTTAGATCGTTAAGTATAAATATCTCTATATGTTTATTTGGAAGTTCATGTTGTGAGATGCATATAGTTTCCGAATTTCGAGGACGAAATTCTTCTAAGGGGGGAAGAATGTAGAACCCCGTAATTTTTATATGAATATATGTGAATTATTAGTAAATTAATAATTCATTTATGATAAATAGCTTGAGGTCATTGATGTACATGATAACAAGTTATTTGAGATGATATGAGAGTATGGGTGTAGAGTTTTGTGCGATGGTTTTGCAAATAAGCAAAACATGCACAAAAAAACTTGAGGTCATTGATGTACATGATAACAAGTTATTTGAGATGATATGAGAGTATAGGTGTAGAGTTTTGTGCGTTGGTTTTGCAAATAAGTAAAACATGCATCAGGTTACCCTGCAGATGTCGCGATGGAAAGGCCAAGCTTCTCGAAGCCCGATGCTGGCTTATTAGCTGACATGCTGGCTGAGCAGACTACCAGAGGAACCGAGAGACCATTCTTTGGGAATGATTCATCCACCGGTATATATCTGGTTCCCTTCATCTTTCCTGATATTTTATCTGACTAATGAAGGATTAATATTACAGCGCCAACCATTGGGATTAGCCCAATATCGATTCCCGGCATATCTAGCTTGCCTCGGAGTGACGGACTCGCAGGTACGCATACGATTTAGGGATATCGTACTTTGTTTGCATCAAAAGTTGTTGTATTCATTGCTGTATTCATTACAACTTTAGTCGTTACAATGAAAATAAAAAAGATTGTCTTTTTTATAAGACCTTTTACACAATGAAAACAAAAGGGTTACAACTCTTGTCAAAACAAACGCAAGATCCTGTTTTGCGGTCTCTTGCTTGCGTGGGTCTTTTGCCTGTGACGGGGATGTTGATATCCGTGGACCACCGGGCACTCAAATCTGCTCCGAGAAAATCGGGCAGAGCTTCGTCGATCCGCGTGAGATCTAGAAGCTTTAAGCGTCTATCTCGGCTAAAACGAGATATCGGCTCTTCTTAGTAATTACCGGCGAAGGGTAATACTAAGGAAAAGGGGGAATGGGTGATGAAGGCTCTGATGTGGACCTCTCCTCTCCTTGTTGAAGCGCACAAACACTCTTCACTGCAGCAGGGCTTCGCCAAGGCTCTCCAAAAATCCAGATCTTGAAAAATGAGGTAAGGGGGTTTATTTATAGGCTAGGGGGGCTCCTAGGGTGCCTAGACACCCTAGGGTGTCTCAAGAAATCCGAGACACCCCTAGGGGTGTCTTGGAAATTCCGAGACACCCCTAGGGTGTCTCGGGTTTTCCGAGACACCCTTGGGGTGTCTTCCTAGACACCCCCGGGGTGTTTCGACTCGCCGGGACTCCGTTTTAGGTGTATGATTGTTTTCCCCGTAAATTCTTCGTCCGAACTCGGATTTGAGTGATTCCGGGTGCGTTGGATGCTTGACGAAGATTTCGATCCGCTCTGGTGGTTGGATTATCTGTAGAGTGGTCGAGGCACGAAGGGCGTTGTCCTTTTTGTGAACACCGCCGGGTTCCCGATTGGTCCGGGTCTTGGTTGTTCCGAAATCTTATAAGCTCATGTAGCTCGTCGATTCACTTCAGTCGTTCGTCGACGTCAGTTGGACTCCTGTGGCTCGGATAGTGACGTTCATCGTCGCTCTTTAACACTGAACCATTCGTGGAGACCTACAGGCAATTTTCAATGCCTACAGATACCCCCTCAAAAGTGTTCCGGACTCGTTTCTTTTATAGAAGAGGCTGGAATACTTTGGATGTGATTGGTCTGGCCTTCAGTCGGCGTAAGGACCTGTGGTTAGCTTCAACTCTTGGCTCCTTCGATTTTTGGTCTATCCGATGCTTTGACGAATAGCCGAAGTTCTTCCGGCACTGCGTTTATCGCTTGGCCGTCGTCGGAGTCTCGAGTCTGCAGCTGATGAATTGAGTTTGGCTCGTGTCTTTGAGTTGACTTTGAACTACCTCCGCCACATTGTGCTGGCTTAGGGTTTCGGACCACCATGTGTCGACTTTTTGTCGCAACGCGTTGACTGGCGTTGACCTAGGGTTACGCGTTGACCGGCGTTGACCCTTAGGGTTTCGAATCGTCAAACGTTGACTTGTGTTGCAACGCGTTGACTGGTGTTGACCTAGGGTTACACGTTGACCAGCGTTGACCCTTAGGGTTTTGAATCGTCAAACGTTGACTTTGATCGCAACGCGTTGATTGGCGTTGACCTAGGGTTACGCGTTAACCGGCGTTGACCCTTAGGGTTTCGAATTATCGAACGTTGACTTTGGTTGCAACGCGTTGACTGGCGTTGACCTAGGGTTACGCGTTGACCGGCGTTGACCCTTAGGGTTTCGAATCGTCGAACGTTGACTTTTGTTGCGACGCGTTGACTGGCGTTGACCTAGGGTTACGCGTTGACCGGCGTTGACCCTAGGATTTTGAATCGTCGAACGTTGATTAGTGTGGATTTTGAATCCTCGAACGTTGACTTTGGTTGCAACGCGTTGACTGGCGTTGACCTAGGGTTACGCATTGACCGGCGTTGACCCTTAGGGTTTCGAATCGTTGAACGTTGACTTTTGTTGCAACGCGTTGACTGGCGTTGACCTAGGGTTACGCGTTGACCGGCGTTTACCCTAGGGTTTCTCATCGTCAAACGTTGACTTTTGTTGCAACGCGTTGACTGGCGTTGACCTAGGGTTACGCGTTGACCGGCGTTTACCCTAGGGTTTCTCATCGTCGAATGTTGATTTGTGTGAATTCATCAACATATTCAACAATCGGCGAAGAATCGGCGTGATTCGGGGTTCAGGAAAAAATTCGGGGGGTCAAAATTCAGTCAAAACACCCTAGGGGTGTCTCAACAAAACCGAGACACCCTTGGGGTGTCTCGGTTTTGCCGAGACCCCCCTAGGGGTGTCTTTGGCTCAACCGTGGTCCCCCCCCCTTTTTTTTTTTGTCTTTTTCTTCATTTTGTTTCCCCCTCTTTACTTCTTTTTTTGTTTGAATTTTGTTTCCCCTTTTGTTTTCCCCCTTCTTTTCAAAAGAGGGCTCTTTCTTTTCCCTCTCAAACTCTTTCTTCTACCTCTTTTTTTTTTCTTCCAAGAGCTCCAAACCTCAAGAGAAGTTCGGATTTTTTGCATGCTCCTCATTGGCCGAAATTGATCTCCTCCAACTAGGGTTTCTTCCTCCACCTTCAAGCTCAAGTCTTGGTCCTTGGAGTTGGGGTTCTCAAGCCTCTTGATTTGGGTAAGTTACTCTTCACAATCCTCTCATTTTTTGATAAAGATTGCATCTTTATTCTTGTAGTAGGCAAAGGGGTCGTGTATGCACAATGCTTTGGGGGGTTTTATGCAAAAGAGGCAATATGGCCAAATTTTGGAGGGTTTATTTGCAAAATGGGACTAAAATTCGTGGGGGCTTTTATGCAAAGATGGAACTGCGATTTTGAGGCTTGGATTCATGTTTATTTGATCAAGAAAAGTGAAGGGTGCTTTATGCAAGAGTTGTTGAGGGGTTAATTTGCAAAACAGCCCATAAATGTCTTAGAGGGGCTTATTTGCAAAAAGGCAGCGAATTTATGGCTGAAATCCAAGGAGTTTAGACCACAAATTCATGATCAAAGTTTTGATAAGGGTATGTGGATGTTAAATTGGGATTTGTGAAAGGGTCCATATGCAAAATTGGCTCAATTCTACAAAAGGGCTTATTTGTAAAATTAACCAAAATTGTGAGGTACCGGGGGGTGCTATATGATCAGATATGATGACCATGACCCAACCCGGGCATGTCCTTGACCCGGATTTTGGCCTTGAACGCGAAGGGTATTTTGGGTATTTCACCAAAATTCACCGCGAAAAATGACAATCATTATTTCGCGTGCACGAAATTTGTAGGTTTAACTAGACTTCAATTATGAAATCCTATTTATGTATAGGATTTTAATTAAAGTTCTTAATTTCCCTTTTAAATTTCGTGTATTCATATTTTAGATTGTACCTGACTTGCTGCTTTTCGTTGCAGATTTCCAATGTCTCCACGCCGATCTCGACCTCGTAGGAGTCGTTCTCATTCACAACATAGTGAGGAAGAGGTTCCCGCGACATCTTCCCCCGCGGCCTCGTTCTTCGGGGGTGAGAATTTATATAAATCCTTTCTTGTACCCCTGATTGACCTCTTTGCGGGTCATGAAGGAAGAACTGACACCCTCCTTCGCGGGGGTTAAGGTTTCAGACTTGTTTTGCTTAGCCAATTCAAGTCTTCTGGTATATTGGGGTGATTTTGTGTCGTCCTACACCTTATAGTTCGGTGTATGTTACCACGTTACTCACGTGATGATGCATACCGTTCTTCCAGTGTAGGTCACTCAAAATCGTCTCTCCAATTATTCCGTGGATGAGCTTATCATTCTTCTTATGAATTTTCTGACTCCACCCTTGTGTCTTATTGCAGTGGAGTTTCCCGCGGGTAGCCTTCCTCCTCACGCCAACATCGGTTGTAGTCGGGAGGTCTTCTCTTCGGCTTCCCTCAGGCAGGCTGTTAGCCCACTTCCTCGGTTCGATAGAGATCGTTCAAACGAAACTTGCCGCTTGATACGGGAAGGAGGGCGCCATTGCTTGCTCCAGCTTATCACAGATGCCTCCTTTACCGCTGATTCTACCTCCACTTAGGCTTTACAGAAGCCGAGCTTCTTGTTCGGGGATCATGTCGAGGATCCTGCTGCGCTGACCCTTGGCAAGGAGCACTGGCTGACTCTTGACGGGGGAGCTTGTTTATACATCCCCTCGATTCCGCGCCAATATTCTTTCAGTCACTTGAAGGGGCAGGCCGTGGAAAGACAGATGTCTTGGCACCTTACTGAAGATGCTGAGCGGGTTCAGTGTGGATATGCCACTCACCATAAGACCCCCGGCTCTAACGGGTATCATGACGTTCGTGGTCTTCGACCCGGGATTATGGGCCTTAACACTGCACCGCGGGGTGCCAGCAGCTGCTCCTACCGTGAGTAATCGTCTAGCTCTTCTGGGGAGACGGTTACCTATACCAGAATACAGATGCTATGGTTGGGCTTCCTCACTAGCCAAGGGGTGGTGGGCACGCATGACCAGTTTTGTCTTAGCACGTTGGGAGAGGGAACTGAAGAGCAGTGGGTTGTATGCACCTATACGAGACACCATGCACAGAATCCCAGTCAGCTGTCGCCATTTCTTGGCGTTGCTGGAGACCTACATGCCTGACAGCAACACCTTCCTGACCAGCGGTGGTGAGTTAGGGTTGGCCTTGCACGAGATGCATCATGTTTCTGGTCTTCCGATGGGGGATTGCCCGTATCAGGAGTATTTTCCCTCGAACCAGCAGTTGGAGTGTATGAAGAAAGATACTCCCGACATGTACAACACTCTCTGGGATCTTACTTGTCATTATCATACCTCCTTGGTCCAGACTTCTCCTCAAGCGAAGAGGAAGAGGCAGGTCAGCTTGAAGCAGTTTGCCTGCTATTTGTTCCAGAACTTGGAGGGTAGTTCCGGCGAGCCTATTCGTGAATTAGACGTGTTGACCCCTTCCGCCGTTAATGAGTTGTTGGAGAAGGCTGAGGCTCGTTCCTACACCATCGGCAGTGCTGAGGGAGCTTTTCCCGTGGGAACCAAGTTTCGTTCTTTTCTCTGCCGTGCACAGAAGTCCATTGGGCCCCGGACTCTATTAGTAGGCTACCTTGCCCTTTGGTTGAAGAAATGTGTTGTCCCGCACCAGCCCTCAGACGCTCTACCCATCGAGGTGCTCTTCCCTGCAGTTCAGTTAGCTTACGGGAGAGAGCTTTCCCTGCTCCCAGCGATGGTTGCTGGCATCCATTGTGGGCTTAGGTGTCTAGTCAGCAGTTTTACACAGATGGGTTCTGAACCATCGACTGAGCTTATTTGTCCGAAGGTCGAGCTCCCTTACGCATATCTGATGGCGTGGCTCCGTTTTCACCATCCTGATTTGATGTCGGCGCCCAGCGTTGTTGACATCCCCGTCCCCTTCATGCAGCTGTTAGAGAAGAGCAGATGGCTTGGGAACAAATTCAGTGATGTTCAACGAGAGCTTCGAGTCCGTAAGAGTTGGGAGTTCTTTAAGTGTTTTCCTCACTTTTCAGGTCGCTATGGCGACGTGCTGATTGACGAGGAGAAACCTAGAAGTGACCGAACTGTTCTCGACGTTGGTTGTTTCCGCTGGTTAGTGAACATCCGCGTTGGGTATCTTGTTCTCCGGGTGAAGAATCGATGCCACATAGAGCCTTACCTTCCCTGCCGTTTTGCTCGTCAGTTCGGCTATGACCAACTATATGTTGGGAATCCAAGCCGTGGTCTGCAGGTTGAGGGAGGACTTATTGATGGCGTACGAGCATGGCTATGGACAATGGTGGGCTGCACTGGAGCCCGTTTTGCTCTTCCTTCATATAGGCGTAAGCCGCTGACCACTTTCCTTAGTTGCAAGTGGTTTCTTTTCACCTATGAATCCGTCAGTGTTAGGAGCCTCTCAGAGTTACAGTCCGAGTACTCAGTCTGGGCTGCTATGATGGCTGGTCGCAGGGCTGAGGTCGCTCAGAAACGGAAAAAGGGGCATGCCAAATCTCTTCTAACAGATGATGAAGAGCTCCTCCCTACGGGTGACGACGACGAGACCTCCGAGGAAGAATATGCAGATGCAGATACCGACCAAGAAGAACTCGATACTGGTTTGTCCTGTTTCTTCGATTTTCTTTTTCCATTCTTGTTGGTATAAATGACAGCTCTTGTTCGTTTAATGATCATTGTCACTTCAGGTAGGACAATTGACGATCACGAGCCGCCAGCTTCCACGCACGCTGAAACGTGTGATAGGCATGTGCATGATCGACCCGTTGGTCCTAGGAGGGTTGGCGCTCCGAAGCGGAAGAAGACCGCACATAAGCCCCACGACGGTCAGCGCCCTTACGGAGTGGACTTAGGAAGCACCGCCGATGGAGGGGAAGGTAACATTTTATTGCCATTGCTTTAAGGTGATTTACCTTTTGGGATTTGTGACCATGTTTTATGCTCCAGTGTTCTTCGAAGAGGGCGAACTCCCACCGGGTTCGGAATCTCCTGGTGTTGATAACATGGATTGCTTTATGCAGCAAATGTGCGACGCCCTTCATGACGGGTCTCTGGGCATCGATCTAAACATCGATCTTGAGCAGATGAATAATGTCGAGCCCGCAGTCCCATATTCAGGTATATCTACATCCAACGTTACTTTTCTCAAGCATGGGGAAGGAAGATCTTCCGTACTTGCTGCAAGTATTTTTGAGCTTTCCTCATCTTCCATCATTCAGATTACCCTGCAGATGTCGCGATGGAAAGGCCAAGCTTCTCGAAACCCGATGCTGGCTTATTAGCTGACATGCTGGCTGAGCAGACTACCAGAGGAACCGAGAGACCATTCTTTGGGAATGATTCACCCATCGGTATATATCTGGTTCCCTTCATTTTGCCTGATCTTTTATCTGACTAATGAAGGATTACTATTACAGCGCCGACCATTGGGATCAGTCCGATATCAATTCCTGACATATCTAGCTTGCCTCGGGGTGAAGGGCTTGCAGGTACGCATACGACTTAGGGATATCGTACTTCTCTATGTTTATCTGACTTTCGACTAACATATGAGTGTAATCATAGGACCAGCCACCGGAACTGATTCTCTTATGACTCCTGGCATTCCTCAGATGCCTACGGATGATGGACCTACAGGTATGTAGATGACCCTATCATCCCAATCCTCTTTATTTGTCTAAATTTTTATTTTGACTAATAAGAGGGTGCCACCATAGGCCCAGCCGCTTGGGCCGATACTCTTATGACTCTTGGCATTCCAGCTGCATCTGAGGACGGTGGGATTGCAGGTATGCATACGATCTTCTTGTCCCGATTCTCCTTATTTGTCCAAATTTCCATTTGACTAATACAGGAGTGTAACTATAGGACCGGCCGTTGGGCCTGATACTACTACAGTTCCCGGGGCTGAAGGTCTGCATAGAAGTGGCGTCTCTCCGCCTTTGCCGAGTGATCTAAGCAATCCGCTTGCAGGGGTTGATATACCCTCCTCTGCTGCTGTCTCAGAGCCCGTTGGACCTCAGCCTGAGGGGACGTCCGTTGGCGTTGGTATGCTCAGAACTTGCCTTTTGAATTTCCTTATCGTATTCGATAATCCGCTGAACTTTTATGTTGTTGCTTGTAGGATCTCGATCTTCCCTATACGAGCGTGTCCGCGTCCTTTTGGTTGATGCTGATCCTGACAGAGAGGCTTTTCGTACGGACCTCGGCTTCTTCACTGCCTTTTATAACGGCCTGATCGAGAAACTTCTTCATAGAGGATGCGGCTTCGATCAGTTCAGGCGTTCCTTTTCTCGCCACATGATGATGATGAGGGAAGAAGGATACCCGGAATTGGCCGACTCCTTTACTACAGATTTCGCTGCCCTTGAGTCGGAGATACGAGAGTTAAAGGAGTTGGAGGTTAACGGGGCTTCTTCTTTCGTGTCCTCTCAGTTGGAGCATAGGATGGCACAGTGGCGTGACCTGAGATCTTCCATCGGATGCGAGCTTCAGTCACATGAGAGTTCCGTTGCGCAGCTGATGGCTACCGTAGCGAGGAAAGACACGGATAGAGCTGAGCTACTCCGCTCCTTGGACTCGAGTCGCGAGGAGGTGACTAGGTTGAAGGAGGCTTTGAAGCACGCCGAGGAATCTGCTGCCCTTATTGCAGATGACCTGGCTGGACTAGAGCGTTCTCGGGAACAGGCACTCGAGAAGCTAGGATCCTCCCAGGAGAGACTGATGAAGCTGAAGAGCGAAGCCGCGGAGATTTTAAGCCATTCTGAGGAATCTGCCCGAGCTGACCTGCAGGCGGGACTTGAGCGGAGTTATGTAGATAGACTTTTTAGCTTAAAGTCTCATATTCTTAGCCATCAGTTGCCTTCGGGCTAACGAGCTTTTTGTTGTATGCTTTTGACTTGAAATAGAAACTCTGCATTTGCTTCTTTTTTTGTGATTTTTCCGTATTATTTTTTTTTTAATGACAGACTTATGGGATTTTTGGCAAACCCCCAGCCATCAACGGGTTTGATATGTCTTTACCGATTACCGTTTGAAATAGCTTTTTGTTGTATGCTTTTGACTTGAAATAGAAACTCTGCATTTGCTTCTTTTTTTGTGATTTTTCCGTATTATTTTTTTTTTAATGACAGACTTATGGGATTTTTGGCAAACCCCCAGCCATCAACGGGTTTGCTTTTCTAAAAGCAAAGACAGATTGAGAAACGGGAGAGGAAGAATTTTATATTCTATCTCCCGGTGCTGAAGAGGAAGAATTTTATATCCTATCTTCAACTGGAAAGGAAACAGGAGAGGAAGAATTTTATATTCTATCTCCTGGTGCCAAAGAGGAAGAATTTTATATTCTATCTTTAGCTGGAAAGGACACGGGAGAGGAAGAATTTTATATTCTATCTCCCGGTGCTGAAGAGGAAGAATTTTATATTCTATCTTCAACTGGAAAGGAAATTTATATTCTATCTTCAGGCGGAAAGGAGACTCGAGGTGGGATCTCCACCCCCAGAATCCTGCAGGATGAAACTAAGAGTGGGATCTCCACTCCGAGAATCAGAAAAGTTCGAACGACACTACCTTTTATAGGATTGGTCATTTGAACCCAAAGAACCCCTCATTCATTGAGGAGAAGACCCAATTTCAACCCTAACTTTTATAGGTTTGGTGGAAAAGGGGACAAAGGTGGATTTTCGTTTATCGAAAAGGAGTGACTCGACCTTAGTCTTGACTACGTGTAGGCTTGACTAAGCGAGATCGGAAATAATCCTAACTTTTATAGGTTTGACTGTTATCGGGCTAGCATGTGAATTATTAAAACCCGTTTCACATGTAACGTTGTGTTAAGAGAATTACTTCCCTTAGACTTAATGCTATGATTTTGAATACATAGACTTCGTCTTTCTCACGGGAATAGACTACCCGGCAACGCGTGTTAGGCGTTGACTTATCCCTACTCAGGCTTCGGGATAAAATTCCCCGTGCATCGAGTGCCCGGATTTGACAATCGTGTCTTTTCTAAAAGCAAAGACAGATTGAGAAACGGGAGAGGAAGAATTTTATATTCTATCTCCCGGTGCTGAAGAGGAAGAATTTTATATTCTATCTTCAACTGGAAAGGAAACAGGAGATGAAGAATTTTATATTCTATCTCCTGGTGCCAAAGAGGAAGAATTTTATATTCTATCTTTAGCTGGAAAGGACACGGGAGAGGAAGAATTTTATATTCTATCTCCCGGTGCTGAAGAGGAAGAATTTTATATTCTATCTTCAGCTGGAAAGGAAACTCGAGGTGGGATCTCCACCCCCAGAATCCGGAAGGATGAAACTAAGAGTGGGATCTCCACTCCGAGAATCGGAAAAGTTCGAACGACACTACCTTTTATAGGATTGGTCATTTGAACCCAAAGAACCCCTCATTCATTGAGGAGAAGACCCAATTTCAACCCTAACTTTTATAGGTTTGGTGGAAAAGGGGACAAAGGTGGATTTTCGTTTATCGAAAAGGAGTGACTCGACCTTAGTCTTGACTATGTGTAGGCTTGACTAAGCGAGATCGGGAACAATCCTAACTTTTATAGGTTTGATTGTTCAAATTGAAAGTGGACCTCTCGTTCATGGAAGGAATCGAGAGAGGAATTTGGCTTTGGCCCTAACTTTTATAGGTTTGACCAAGCAGGAGTTTGAGATGACCCTAACTGTAGGAAGGTTTGATCACTCGCTTTGAAAGTGGACCTCTCGTTCATTAAAGGAATCGAGAGGGGATTTTGGCTTTGGCCCTAACTTTTATAGGTTTGACCAGAAAGCAAAGAAAGTGGAATAGGGGTAGCAAGGACAGTGCCAACTCGCATTATCACTCAACGGGAGACTTTAATGTTAGGTGATTCTGACCTAACATGTTGAGTCTGAGAAATGCCAATGACTGGCAGATGGAAATGTTGGTGGATCCCCTGTCATCTAATTTGATCAGCGGATGGTTTGGTGAGGAAAGATTAACCTATCAGAGGATTAGATCTCATCTCACAAAAATAACCCATAAGAGTTAGAGAATTTTGATGAAAAAGAAACATTCTGACATTCAGAGTTCGAATGTAGATTTCTTATTCGTCAATTCTACAATGATTGGGTTATCCCTAAGAATACCCATGTAGTATTCTTCCGGGAACTTCCCGATGCATTGGTTATCCTGAAGATACTAAGGGTAGTATCTTTTCAGGAACTTGCCGTTTATCGGCATCATAAGCCGGTCACCGTCCTTGGTGACAAGGCGATATGCGCCACTTGAGTAGACTGTCTCCACTACGAATGGTCCTTCCCACTTGGGTTCAAATTTACCCTTCTTATTGGAGTTAAGGATCATAGGCCGTCTTACAGTTAGAACCAGATCTCCTTCCTTGAAGCTTCTCTGTCGAACCTTTTTGTCGAAGGCTCGAGAAATTCTAGCTTGGTAAAACTCAATTTGCTGTTGAGCTTCCAGGCGCTCTTCATCGAGCCTCTCGAGTTCTTCGAGGCGTTTCTGATGTTGTTCTTCGGTCGTCAAATGGGTTGCAAGAGCGATCCGAAGAGACGGGATTTGGATCTCCAATGGAAGAACAGCTTCACATCCGTAGACCAGTGAATACGGGGTTGCTCCCGTTGGTGTGCGCACCGTGGTCCGATAGGCCCATAAAGCTGCGCCAAGCTTGTCGTCCCAATCTCGTTTATTAGTTTTCACGATCTTTGACAAGAGTTTGATGATAGTCTTGTTGAAGGCTTCAGCTAATCCATTCGCTGTAGGATTATAAGCCGTCGACGAGATATCCTGAATTTTAAACTTTTCGCAGAACCTTATGAAGGCGTTGCTGACAAACTGAGGACCGTTGTCATGTATGATTCATCTTGGAACACCATACCTGTAAATGATGTGGTGCTTGATGAATGCAATGACTTTGCTCGTTTTAACTTCTCTGAGTGGAACTGCTTCAGCCCATTTGGAGAAGTAATCGGTAATTGCTAGGATGAACCGATCGCCTTTGACTGACGGGGGATTTATAGGGCCAACAATGTCCATTCCCCAAGTCTCGAACGGCCATGACGTAACCGAAGGGTGCAGATGCTCCGGAGGTTGGTGCACATAATTCCCGTGTATTTGGCATGCATTACACTTTCGGGCATATGCAATTGCATCATTCATCATGGAAGGCCAAAAATACCCCATTCTTCTGATGCGATCGTAAAGCTTGGGACCAGGTGTGCGCCACACTCTCCTTCATGCGCCACCCTAAGGACCTCTTCAGCTTCTTTGGTTGATAGGCAATGCAATAGCAACCAATCGTACCCCCTGCGGTATAGCGTTCGATTCTCCGTATTGTAGTAGAATCTTGGTGCTCTTCGCCGGATTGACTCTCTTTCCTTTACATCTTCTGGCAAGATTCCATGCAAGACGTAGTCGATGATGGGGAAACGCCAATCTCGTGGTTCAAACTCGACTTGAGTAGCGTGTACCTCTTGAACCTCTTCTTCATTGGCATCTTCATTGTAAAGCGGTACCAGGAGGGAGGCTGTGCCAGTGATACGGCTAATGCTGCCAATGCGTCTGCATAGGTATTCTGTAGCCGTGGAATGTGCTCGATAAAGAATCCTTCGAATGATTCCGCCATCTCCACTGCCATCTTATGGTATGGTATTAGATCTTGGCTTCGAACCTCATATTCTCCTTGGACTTGCTTGACTATTAGTTGAGAATCGCCGAAGGCCTCGAGATACTCAACCCCCAGCTCCTTAGCGAAGTTGAGTCCTATAATCAATGCGTTATACTCTGCTACATTATTCGAGCATGGCTCGGTTAGCGAGTAGGCGCGAGGCATCACATGTTTTCCTGGGGAAACTAAGACTACTCCAACTCCGGAGGAGATTTTAGAACTTCCAGGAGCACTTGCAACATGAGTTGCTCGCGAAGCGCCGTCAAAGTATAAGCGCCATATTTGTTGGTGAGAAGTTGCGTTGACTTCGTGGGCCTCATCGGGTAGATCGTCATATATCTCGGCAGGATCCGTAGTTGGATTAGCTGCGAGGAGATCACAGATGGCCTGTCCTTTCACTGACTTCTGTTGTTTAAAGTGTAAGTCGTATTGGGACAGGAGTAAGGCCCATTTTGCTAATCGCCAGCTCATGGAAGCGGGTTGAGTCATGAATACTCGAACCGGATTAACTTTAGAGATGACGTAAATGGTCTGCCCGACCAAATAATGCCGCATCTTCTGAATGGCGAACACCAAGGCGAGGCATTCCCTCTCAATCATAGGATATCGAGACTCGGCGCCCACCATGGTTCGGCTCAAGTAATACACTGCCTGCTCGTGACCGTTATCGTCATCTTGTGCAAGCAATGCACTTAATGAGTGGCTCGTCGCCTTGACATAAATCAAGAACGGTTTGCCCGATTTCGGTGCAACGAGTACAGGAGGTTTCGAGAGATATTCTTTAATACTCTCAAATGCCTTTTGACAAGCGTCATCCCATATGAAAGACACGCCCTTCTTTGCGAGCTTGGAGAATGGTTGGCATTTTCCTGAGAGGTTCGAGATGAACCGACGAATATAAGCTAATCGCCCTTGCAATCCTCTGAGCTCCCTGAGGTTCCTCGGAGGTTGTAATTCATTGATCGCCTTTACCTTATCAGGATCGATGTGAATACCTTTGGTGGTGACGACGAATCCCAGGAATTTACCACTAGACATTCCGAGGAAAGACTTGGTAGGATTCATCTTCAATTGATGGGCTCGCATCAAGTCGAACATGGTCTTCAAGTCCTTAATGTGATCTTTTTTATCACGACTTTTCACGACCAAATCATCTACGTAGCATTCGACAGTCTTTCGGAGATGCTCCTGAAAGATCTTTGACATGGCTCGCTGATATGTAGCACCTGCATTCTTTAAGCCGAAGGGCATAACTGTGTAGCAGAAGACGCCGAGAGGCGTTCTAAATGCGGTATACTTTTTATCATCTGGATGCATCTTTATTTGGTTATAACCAGAGAAACCATCCATAAAAGACATCCTCTCGAACCCGCACGTATTGTCGATGATAACATCCGTGATGGGAAGGGGAAAATCATCTTTTGGGCAAGCAGTGTTGAGGTCTCTAAAGTTAATACAGACTCTGATCTTTCCGTTTTTCTTAAGGACCGGGACAATATTGGCGAGCCATTCTGGATGTTGTTCTTCCCTAATGAAGCCCGAGTCCACAAGCTTTTTAACCTCAGCTTCGATTGCCTCCATCATTTACGGACGAAACCGTCTTTGTTGTTGTTTGACAGGTTTGACATCCGACTTAATATTGAGGCGATGCACAGCTACATTTGGATCGAGCCCCGGCATGTCTTCATAATTCCAGGCGAACACATCAATGTATTCCCTGATAAGAGAGATTAACTCCTCTTTCTCCTCGGGTAGGAGACTGTCGCTAATGAATATCGGCTTCGGATTATCTTCACTTCCCATATTCACTTGGACTACTTGATCTTCGGTAGGAGGTTCTCTTTGTTCGAACCTATCACCATACTGCATGTTCAGGTGATGAACCCATGGATCTTCCCATGTCGGCATCTGATCGTTCGTCTTCTGACGGTAGTCTCGTCCGAACCCTACTATAAGTCCCTCGTGTAATGGTTCCGGACTGCAGATGAGTTAAATACCAGGGTACTAGCGGAATTGACTCGGGATTATCCCCCGTCGATGCCCCTTTGCTGGCCATATTGGTGGTGACCTTCGGGACTTCTCCGTCTTTGACTATCCTTCTTCTTCGTTGGAAACGCCTAGGCTTAGTCTCAGACGTTCCGGTGGAAATTCTCTTGAACACCGAAACTCTCCTTGGGGCTTCAGAGCAACAGCATTCTGATAACACCGCCCTGATGATGTTGGCACACGGACAGTGAGGTTCCGTGTCTCGAGTGTCTCGCTTCCAAGACTTATTCGCACCCCCAGTTCTATAGTACAACTCATCAGTTTGATAACTGGAGCAACCTATAGAGTGTTGGCATGATTTCCCAAGTACAACACCATCATTATCAGACGAATATGCTTCCTTCTGGTGATATGGTACTTTATTAGCATGCTCAAAAGTCGCTCGTTCCAGTCTACGCTTTTGTGAGCGTAAAGACTTAACGGGCTCTTGTACTTCGACACGCAACCCGATGCGGTCGGTAATAGGGACTTTCCCTTTGTTATTTTCCTGGGGGAAATTAGAACAACCCCCAGTCGGGTTTATCATTTGGGGACCTTTCAACAGACCCAATCGCTCTTTGATAGGTACTTTACCTCGATTCTCCGGTAAGGGACCGAGGCGACCCTTCAAAGGGACTCTGGGTGTTGAAAGATTCGTGTTCATACCTGACTCCACCGGAGGTGCGGGGGCAAGGGGAACGGGACCTGGATTTGATGAAGGTTGGGCAGCAACATCTTCAGCTCTTTCATGACGGGTCTCTGGGCATCGATCTAAACATCGATCTTGAGCAGATGAATAATGTTGAGCCCACAGTCCCATATTCAGGTATATCTACATCCAATGTTATTTTCCTCAAGCATGGGGAAGGAAGATCTTCCGTTTTTTGCTGCAAGTATTTTTTTTCGAGCTTTCCTCATCTTTCAACATTCAGGTTACCCTGCAGATGTCGCGATGGAAAGGCCAAGCTTCTCGAAGCCCGATGCTGGCTTATTAGCTGACATGCTGGCTGAGCAGACTACCAGAGGAACCGAGAGACCATTCTTTGGGAATGATTCATCCACCGGTATATATCTGGTTCCCTTCATCTTTCCTGATATTTTATCTGACTAATGAAGGATTAATATTACAGCGCCAACCATTGGGATTAGCCCAATATCGATTCCCGGCATATCTAGCTTGCCTCGGAGTGACGGACTCGCAGGTACGCATACGATTTAGGGATATCGTACTTTGTTTGCATCAAAAGTTGTTGTATTCATTGCTGTATTCATTACAACTTTAGTCGTTACAATGAAAATAAAAAGATTGTCTTTTTATAAGACCTTTTACACAATGAAAACAAAAGGGTTACAACTCTTGTCAAAACAAACGCAAGATCCTGTTTTGCGGTCTCTTGCTTGCGTGGGTCTTTTGCCTGTGACGGGGATGTTGATATCCGTGGACCACCGGGCACTCAAATCTGCTCCGAGAAAATCAGACAGAGCTTCGTCAATCCGCGTGAGATCTAGAAGCTTTAAGCGTCTATCTCGGCTAAAACGAGATATCGGCTCTTCTTAGTAATTACCGGCGAAGGGTAATACTAAGGAAAAGGGAGAATGGGTGATGAAGGCTCTGATGTGGACCTCTCCTCTCCTTGTTGAAGCGCACGAACACTCTACACTGCAGCAGGGCTTCGCCAAGGCTCTCTAAAAATCCATATCTTGAAAAATGAGGTAAGGGGGGGTATTTATAGGCTAGGGGGGCTCCTAGGGTGCCTAGACACCCTAGGGTGTCTAAAGAAATCCGAGACACCCCTAGGGGTGTCTCGGAAATTCCGAGACACCCCTAGGGTGTCTCGGATTGTCCGAGACACCCTTGGGGTGTCTCGGAAATTTCCGAGACACCCTAGGGTGTCTCGGAATTTCCGAGACACCCCTGGGGTTTCTCGGAATTTCCGAGACACCCCTGGGGTGTCTCGGAATTTCTGAGACACCCCTTAGGGTGTTTTGGAACTTCTGAGACTCCGTTGAGGTGTTTGATTGTTTTCCCCGTAAATTCTTCGTCCGAACTCGGATTTGAGTGATTCCGGGTGCGTTGGATGCTTGACGAAGAGTTCGATCCGCTCTGGTGGTTGGATTATCTGTAGAGTGGTCGAGGCACGAAGGGCGTTGTCCTTTTTGTGAACACCGCCGGGTTCCCGATTGGTCCGGGTCTTGGTTGTTCCGAAACCCTATCCGCTCACGTAGCTCGCCGACTCACTTTAGTCGTTCGTCGACGTCGATTGGACTCATGTGGATCGGATAGTGACGTTCATCGTCGCTCTTTAACACTGAACCGTTCGTGGAGACCTATAGGCAATTTTCAATGCCTACAGATACCCCCTCCAAAGTGTTCCGGACTCGTTTCTTTTATAGAAGAGGCTGGAATACTTTGGATGTGATTGGTCTGGCCTTCAGTCGGCGTAAGGACCTGTGGTTAGCTTCAACTCTTGGCTCCTTCGATTTTCGGTCTATTCGATGCTTTGACGAATAGCCGAAGTTCTTCCGACACTGCGTTTATCGCTTGGCCGTCGTCGGAGTCTCGAGTTTGCAGCTGATGAATTGAGTTTGGCTCGTGTCATTGAGTTGACTTTGAACTACCTCCGCTCAGTCGACTGGTCAGTCGACTGGTCAGTCGACTGGTGAGCTGAGGCTGTGCTGTCTGAACCTTATCGGTCGACATGTGAGTCGACTGACGTCATCAGTCGACACATCAGTCGACTGATGAGCTGTTTTACAGATTGTTGATCTGTTTGAGTTACTTTTCGGGGTCGCCTCGATGACCTGACCCTAGTTTACCATGTTAATGATTTATCTGTACATGTGGGATGACTTTTGACACAAGTTTAGACATGTACACGAGATGCGGATGATTTTAGATTATGTATATCTGTCCACATATGCTTCTCACAGTTACACAGTCCTCATGTTGGACTATAATCCATTTCAGTCCTCGTGTTGGACTATAATTTATAGAAGTCCTCGTGTTGGACTACGATTCATCTTAGTCCTCGTGTTGGACATGCATTGCTATTTAATCCTCGTGCTGGATATGCATTACCATCCGGTCCATGCGTTGGACAATGGTCACATCCGGTCCATGCGTTGGACAACGGTCACATCCGGTCCATGCGTTGGACAACGGTTATTTTCAGTCCATGAGTTGGACGTTTACTTCATGTAGTCTATGGGTTGGACGTTTAATTTATATAGTCTATGTTTTGGACACTTAATCGTTTTCTGACATGTCACTCATGTGAGTTTGACATGACACTATGTTTGGAAGTAGAGATGTGTTTCGTTTTCTTTTTAGTTTATTATTTTCCCATGTACTAGAACCTCGGGTTTGGTGTTTAGGGATTTACAATTTGAGATACAAGGTATATACATGAGGGTTTTCTTGTTTGGATTATTTCGCTCGACGTAACTATGCTCGTGTTGTAAATTTCTAAATACTAAGATCCTCTTTAGTAAGATCAATGATTTTAGATCTATTATGTATTAATTGTATTTTCTTATACAACGAGCCATGTTCCCTTGGGATTGGTTGTGATGTTGCTCGCTAGCGCTTTGACGCTCGTTGTCCCTCCCCCTTTCAGGTAACGAGCCAGGAGCCCGGAGAGTCGCAGGTTGATGGTGATGCATTTTTAGCTTCAGCTGTCTACTTAGTTATATTTTCTTTTGGAGTTCCACAGTAGACTTTAGTTTAGACATTTGAGAGTCTTATTCTAGAAGTTGTAAAGGCCGTGTGCCTTATTTTCTCTTGTCAGATATTTGTATTTTGAGACTTGTTGAGTATTCCAGTTTATCTATTCAGACATTGACTATGTATTTCTGTATGTTGGATGATGAGATATTAATGTGATCACTATCATTTCATCAGTTATTTCTTATATTATCTTTTACCTGCTTTTGTACCTACACCTGTTGTTGACTCTACTAGATAGATGTTAATTATGATGGTGAAACATGTTATTGCACGGTGTGGTGCATGTCAGGTTTGACATTCTTGGTTTCACCTTGGACTGCAGCCTTGAGTGAACCCAGGGGCGTCACACACACACCCACTTGAGCTTATTATATTTCATACATGGTATAAATGGGGTTGTGAGAGATTGTAACCTTAAGTTGTGCTTAATTGAGTTCTCACCTTGTTTAGAGAATAATCATTTGATTTATGAGCATAATTGTGAGTTGCACATTGTATTACACTTGGACATCGAGAAAATGGTTAGTGAGAGACGGGGTCGGTTCTAAGAGGAGTGGGGTCGGTACGAAAGCCTAGTGAGAGGTGGTAATTCCGAACACTTGAGGTAAGTGACACAGGCTAGGCCAACACTTAGAGGGTATGAAGTGTAATTGCAAGTGTGTAAGTTGTAAAGTTTTTGGTGAACTAAAAAACCGATTGTTGTATTGTGAGGATTCACTTTGTATTACACTAGTACACCAAGAGGAGTGTGGTGAGAGACGGGGTCGTCCCAAGAGAAGTGGGGTAGGTCGTAATGACTAGAGAGATGTTGTAATTCCTAACACTTGAGGGAGAAACGGGCTAGAGACCAACACTTGAGGTGGTAGTTAGTGTAATTTCATTGTGAGTGATTGTAAAGTTTTCGGTGAACTAGAAACCGAGTGTGAGGTGTAAAAGTTTTTCGGATAAGCGTAGAAAACCCGGTGTGATAGTGGAGTTCTCCTCGAGGTGAGGAGCGGAGAAGTAAATCGTGGGGACCGAACTCCGTGATCATATCATTTGTTTGTGATTGCATTGGCACACTTATTTTTATTTTCATATCTTATATCGCATTTGTATATTGTTTGTTGTTTATATTGCCAATTATCTAGTTTAGATTGTTTACCCTTGTGTTACTTATATATCATTGCACATATATTTGTAATATATCATTCTTGCTAGGATATATTTGTTAATTAGTTTTTAAATTAGTATAAATCGGATTAGATTAGTATAAACTCTATTCACCTCCCTCTAGGGTTCCTTCCTAGTGACATTAGGATGCTTTCAGATGAAACAACCAAAGGATAAGTTGCAAACATGAATCATGGTAGGCATTTTGTTCAAAAAATTATCTTTGCCCTTAACTATATGATATAAAATTAGGATGTATCGTACTCTCCAAAAATAAATTGCCCTTTGATTTGTGGTTTTCATGTTCATCCAAAAATTGGCGAGTTGAAACACTTATTGAGAAACTATAAGAATCTTATATGTCTTATACTGTTAGGCTCTATTATTATATAATTCAAATATTTTATTATCCAAGCCAAGAACTACAATTTTTCTTCTTTTTAAATTTAAGTATTTTGTAAATCGAAAGGCTGATTTTTCAAAAGTCTATTTTTCTCTTTTCTTTTTTGAAAAAGATGATTTTTTTTTAATAAAACGGAAAAAGAAGAGAGTAAAAAATATGTATTTACGAAGATTTAAGCCTCTGGTCAGCTCCATCTCGTATGGAAATACACGAAAAACATATATATATATATATATGTCACGTTTCACCTTCCAGCTGGTCAGGAGATACAGCTTGTTCTTAAATTGTCAGAGATGAATTTGATTATTATTTCTTCTGATCGGTTGCTAAAGTGATGTAATATTCAGGAGTAAGGTTGCACTTTTTAAGGTGCAGTTTTGCACATGAATATGGCTGTGCTTTTAATTTTCTTTCCTTTCTTTTATTTTTTCAAGAAATTTCATCATTATTGTAAGGATTATAGTATCTATACGGTTAATCAAAGAACCGACTAGACCCAGTTTCTGTATAACTAATGCACCCCCCAACCCCCTGAGTTCATTTCCTTCAGATACGTGAGAGTGCTTCAAGAATTTGAAACACCATGTCTCAGTGTTTAGAAGTAACGATACTAATGTCTTGTTCTTGTTGGGAGCAGTAGTGCTTACTCGAACATTCGAAAACATATTTATACTTGGTTAAATATATTTATTTAGAAATCAGGAAAATATATATGGTTGGTTAAACATATTTATTCAAAATGAATGCTAATCCATTCCGGGTTTTTTCTTCTTTCTTAAATATATTTGTGTTTGGTTTTTATTTAAGCCTATTTTTATCTATTTCTTTTGGTTTCATCTTGATAGGTAATAGAGATTATGAAACTGTTGCGAGGAGAATCAGAAGTAGAGACAGTTGAATCTTTCTGAGCAACTATTTTTTAGGTAACTGAATGTATGGTGATCTTTATTACGATGCATTTTTCTCATTTATGGACATGAAGTATAGTTTAATTCGTCTCTGCTTATTCATTTATGTCCTCGTGGTTTGTACAATTTGAGGTTTAGAGATGCTTAGGGCGCAGTTAGTTGCCCAAGCTATTCTTTCTGTTTGTTGGACTCTCCAATGAAGCTACTCTTTCAGCTTATAATTTCAATTTAAAGTCGAGTGTTTTAAACATGCACTTAATGCTCAGACAGAAGCATCTTTTCACCTTTACCACATATATCAGATTACCAATTATGTTCTATATTTTCAACTTATAAAGATTCAGTAAAGAGGTGAGTGTTTCGACATAATATTTGTACCATATGTTTCACGCAATTTTTTTTTTATAATACATGTTTATGAGCTCTGTCGTGCAAAAGCTCTTTCAATAATGGAGGAACTATTATTTTCCGATTTACGAACCCTTTATTACAAGCATACATGTTTACAATATGTATCCCCACATTCAGAATATTATCTTTGTGATATTATTTGCAAAGTTCATAATATTTTCCTCTCCATCACTTCTGTTAAACAGTTGGTTCTCTGCACTTCCATTACAATCACCTTCCTGTTGTTTGTGCATCCTATCCACAAGGTCAAAGAGTGGTAGCTCACTTTAAGCTGGCGATTACCGGTGGAAATTCACAAGTCTAAGACTGGGCACTCTATGATTTCAGAAAATAGTACAACCTAAGAATCATTAATGTCTCCCTACATGCTTGCAAAGAACTCAAATGAGATTGTAAAGTTTATCCCAAGAATGATATCTCTGTAATCTCCAATAAGAATTTACATTGTTAGTAGGAGAAACTTGAGATGTAAAAAACAACTTTTGGTTATTTTTTGAGAACTAATTATGTGTCTAATATGAGAATCATTTTGTTGTGTGCAATACTTTTGAGGAGTAATAATGTGCACGGTATGTCCTAGTCCAATTTGAGATGTAACTATCCGTACCTTTTATATCCAATTTGAATTGTATGATCTTGAACGAACTTTATGACTTAAGTACTCAATTTTTAACCCAGGTATGTGAGATCATTGTACTGAAAAAAAATTTTGCCAAATTATTTTCAACACTACATCAAAATTCTGCCGAAGACTACAGAAATCTTTTTTGATTATTTAGAAAATACAATAAATTGTCAACAATTTGAAAAAAAAATGATTACAGACATGACAATCTCCATAGTTGTTTATCAGATAGAATTTAGAAAAAAATCAACAAGCTTAAATTGTTTTTAAATGGGTTTAAAAGACGTATTCTAAATTAAATGTACAAGGACCTTTATTGCTAAGGGTAAAGTGGTCATAAAAAATAATTGATGCTCGCTATTTAAGGATGTTAAAAAATCTCCATAGGTTTGGTAGATATTCAAACCATGGAGCAAGAAGGTGGCAAGACAACCTAACTGTCCCCTCCCCCATTTAGTTGTCCAGTTTCGATCCACTTATGAGAATTGGATCCTGGAATGTTAGAGGGTTAAACAACCCTGCGAAACGCCTAATGGTGAGAAATTGGATTCAGTTAGCCAAAGTTAATCTAGTGGGTCTCCAAGAAACAAAAATCAATTCCATCAGACCTAACATGCTTAAGAGCTTGGGTGGTAATAGTATTTCATCTTGGATCTCTTTAGAAGCTATTGAGTCAGAGGGGGGGATCCTCCTAGGTTGGAATGATCCTACTTTTTCATGTTCCTCTTCATCCTTTGGTATTTTCTCATTGACTGCGGTTCTTACCCACAGACCATCCAACTAGCAGTTTGTTGCCACTTCTGTATATGCCCCTTGTTATAGAGAGGAACGAGAGGTCTGCTGGTGGGAACTTTATAGGATAAGGTCTTCTCATTCTCTGTCATGGGTTGTATTTGGTGATTTTAATATGACACTTAGTCTAGATGAGAGAATCGGTCGCTCGGGCTCAATTCAAGACATCTCCTCCTTCAGAAACCTCATTGATTCAATCCAACTCATTGACCTCCCTCTCAGTGGTAGAAAATTCATATGGTCCAATCATAAAGCCTCACCAGTCTTAGCTAGGTTAGATAGATTCCTAGTGTTCCTGGATTTTGAATCTTATTTTCCCCATCTTATCCAATTTGCATACCAATTCCCCTTCTCTGATCACTGCCCTATCATCTTAGACTCAAGGTCTCCACAACAATCCCCTTTGTTCAGAGTTGAAAACTCATGGCTCACCTTCTCTTCTTTCACTCCGTTCATCCATTCTTGTTGGTCATCCTTTTCATCCGAAGGGGAGCAGCCAGTCTCTCTCCCTTTTAAGCTCAAACACATTAAGAAAAGAATCTAGTGGTGGAAAAGAAATATCCTTGGATCAACCAAACATCCCTTTACCAGTTCCATGGCCAAACTAGATTCCCTCAACCGTCTTGAAGAAACTAGAGACCTCTCCAACCAAGAATCCCTCCTCAAACTAAATCTGAAAGACCAACTTCTCCAACTAGCCAGGGCTGAAGAAATCTAATGGAAACAGAGATCTAGAATCTAATGGCTGAAAGAGGGAGACAATAATACTTCCTTTTTCATAAAACAGCCTCATTTCGTAGAAGAAAAAACTTCATCCCCCACCTTCTTATTAACAACTCCATCATTTCATCAGACTCAAACATGAAGTAAGTCTTCTATGATTACTTCTCCAGCCTCTTCCGCCACTCTCCAGATTACAGGCTTGCAGTGAACAAGAACATTCTATACCCTTCAGCCTCTTCCGCCACTCTCCAGATTACAGGCTTGCAGTGAACAAGAACATTCTATACCCTTCCTGTTAGGACTCATGTGGTGAGCCTAATTCTCTAATCTTATTTTGATGATTTAACAAACAATTCATAACATGATTTTTAGTGTTTAGTTTTCATTGATTAACTCAGGTTGAATGATTCAAGAGCCATATTGTAAATGGAGCAAATACAAGTCAAGTCAAGATCCATGATTGAGCTTCATATGCATCTATATGGTATATTAGAGTAGGATGTGTATTTTATGTATCAATACTTTTAAGCTCAATTATATACACATACACATTTCTTATTTTTATCACAATTTGGGTACTTTTAAGTAATTTTTGTATTATTAACTTATGGACAAAATAATCTTTGTATACATCTTATATATAGTCCATAAATCAGTTCAAAATTGTGTTTATAACTTTGTTTAAGTCATATGTGAAAATCAAGTGTTCATACAAGCACGTATTTTTGAGTTTTTACAAAACGATGAGTTTTCACAAATAGGAAATACAATTTGAAATATTTCTTTTGTAATATGTTTATTTTCATGTTTATAAACATTTCCCCAAGTTTTTCAACAGGTTTTGTCATATGTCAGTTTTCGGTCGACCGACCAGAACGAGATTTTTTAGTTTTGCTTCTCAGGGTATTTCGGTCAACCGAACATGACCTTCCGGTCAAACGACCAGAATATATTTTGTAGCCTTGTTTCTCAGGGTTCCTCAGTCGACCGAAAACTTTGTTTCGGTCGACCGATGGACACCCTTCGGCCGACGAATGTAAAACCCCGTAATACTGAATGTTATGAGATATAATAATAAACATGTTATATTGTGATAAATAATGTTTATTGATATTTGAGTATGCTAGGAATTGATTTGAGATCAATCCGATACATATATATGAATATATGAGTGCAAATGCACAAAACATGCACGAGAAAAAATATGGGAAAAATGATTAGTTAAGAGTTTATAGATTTTACATAATTATGCACTTAGAATCTGGGAAAACTCAAAATACCAAAGTTGTAGGAATTTTTAAGGTCTTTCTAATAAACCTTATATCACCTCATTCTGAGGTCGGATGTGAAAGTTATTATCAAAATACCGAAGGTTATTTTCCTAGTCAGACTAGGTTTCCTAGTGTTTGTGGAAAATTTTGTAGTAAAAGAAACAAAGAAAAATTGATTTGTATTCCTTTAATCTCAGTTACAATTGGATTTCCTGATTACAAAAGAGAAGAGGATTGATCAGAATCCTCTCCTTTGTTTAAATCTGGGTTCTTCACGGTGGCGATGGAATGCTTCCCTCGAATGCTCACGTCGAGTTTGCTCTCCGTTGACGATCCGCACGTCTTGATTCACTGGAACGGTATCTCCTCCTCACGATTTGACACTGTGAAGAACTTGCAAAGCAAGTTTTAGAACTCTTGATGAGTTGATTGATCTTAACCGTAATTGGTTAGACAAGCCAAGGATCTCTTCTTTGCTGCCAAAAAGAAGGATGAGAGATCCCGCCCCAAAGATTCAGCCCCGAACTAAGTTGATTTCTTAGTTATTTATAGAGGATTAAGGGGTGTAACCGCCCCCTTAATTCGCTCCTAAGTGGGGCTAATGGGATGTAACCACCCCTTAAATCACTCCTGAGTGGAGTTGTGATCTCCACAGATCGTGGGAGACGGTTGTGAAACCGTTCAGCTCGTGTTTGAGCGAGTCAAACGCAAATCCTGTATTCTGGAATGAAATCTGCGTTTGAACGTAGTGTTTGCGAGCTGCGTTGGGCAGTAGATGGAACCTACGTTGGCAGCTGTTAAAAGCTGCGTTGGCAGCAGTTAGATGCTGCGTTTGTGGCCGAACATGAGCTGTGTTTGCAGCGATTTGGAAGCTGCATTGGTAGCGTTGGAAGCTGCGTCTGAGCTGCGTTTGCAGCGATTTAGAAGCTGCGTTGGCAGCATTGGAAGCTGCGTCTGAGCTGCGTTTGCAGCGATTTGGAAGCTGCGTAGGTAGCATTGGAAGCTACATCTGAGCTGCGTTTGTGGCTATGAACGCGGTGCGTCTTGAAGCTGGTATGCGGGGAGGACTTTCACGTCTTGGTTTGAAGAGACCGTCGATTTGTAGTCTCTTTCTATCAGAATGTTGCAAAGATCATCGTTTTGTAATCTTTGCTTTAGCTCTTTGATATGTGAGAGTCGTCAGATTGTAACTGCCGATATTGATTGTGGAGGCTGTTAATTAGAGCTTTCATCAGTTGTTGCAAAGGTCGTCAGATTGTAACCTTTATCAGTCTACGTGAAAGTTTTTAAATTGTAACCTTCTGGAAGTCGTCAGAGTGTAACTTTCATCATCGGTATTTTGATGAGGATCAGCTATCTATTGTGATTTTTAGACAGCCTACACCTGTTTCAGGTCAAACAGGTTTGTTTCGGGTTTGCCTCTATAAATACCTATGTTTTTTACGAAAATTCCCTTCTTTTATCATATCTATGAACCCTAGCAGCCACCCTCTCCCCTCAAAAACCCTAGATCTTATTCTTATGTGTTTTGAGAGCTTTGTGAAGCAAATATCGACAAAAGGGCAAGATCATCGACGTGTGATGAGGGAGAACGAGTGGTTTGTGCTCATGGATTGCTTGCTGTTTATTTTATAGGCTTGCACATGAGATTAAGGCAAGATTATCTTTATCCAAACCTATCCTCATAGTTAAATAACTAGTTTAGATGATTAATATGATGTTGAATATGTTCTTTCATGCTTTAATCTTAACCTGAGGTGTTAAAAGTCAGATTTTTTTTTATGGCAAACCTTAAAACAAATGCTAGATGAATAATCTTTTCTTGCTGTTTATGATAGTATCATGATCATGATCATTAGGGTTTTTCATAATTTTATTAATATATGAGAAATTTAAGTGATGTACTATATATATGTTTTTTTGCAGAAAACTACAGCCCTTATATAACCTTTAATTGAGAGTTTAATATAGCAAACAAAGTACAAATTTAACCAAAATAGTTTTATATGAAAGATATATGTATCTAGTTTCTAAAATAGAAAACTATTCTTAAAAAGAGTTTGTATAAAGAAAGATATGTTATTTTTACTAATAACATGTCCTGCAGAAAAACGGCTGCACATATATAATGTTTAACTAGAGATTTGGGATAACAAATGAACCCCAAACTGAACCAAATTTATGCCATTTGAAATATGTGTGAATATAGTTTTCGAAACAGAAAACCTTTTGTAAGAATAGTTTTCCTAAAGAAAGATATGCTTATTTTACTAACAGATGTCATGTCTATTTTTCCTGCTCGTTTTGTGGAGCTGTGTTGCACCGTTTTGAGGTGCGTTTGCGGAGTTTTGAGCTGCTTGATGTTATATGTATAGTCATGAATATGTTATGTTATACATTTAAGAATCCTAATGGGATTACAATGAATTTTAATTTGATCATATTTGAATTAGATATAGTTCATATACATATTGGATGTCGTTGATGAGCACAGCTTAGTACTATATGGGATAGTGCGTCGACACACCAGATATACACAGTTTATACATGAGGTGGGTATCGTTGATGAGCTCAGTTCAGAACTACATGAGGTAGTGCATCGATATTCCACATGTACAGGCCATTGAGTCGGATTTTAGGAGGCTTGATCTAGCCGTCCGTCCCGCACTAGGGTGTGATAAGGCTCGTGAGCCATATTTCTAGAATGCCTATTTGGTAATCCATCCCGCACTCATATTATACACTAAGATCGTGATGAGACTAATGAGCCATGTACACAGTTCAGGATACCTACAGGATAGTCCGTTGCACTGAGACAATTACTTGATAGCCTAAGTATGACAGATGTTGATTATGAATACGACCTATAATTGAACTATATAACTGAGATACGTTACTTTTGAAAGTATACAAAATTATGTGTTGGTATTTTATTATATCTCTCCAGTGATTGTGGAAGATATTATAAATACAATGTGTTGATATCTTATTTCTTTTACTGTCTTTTTTTTTACTTCTTTGTTGGGATCAATGATTAGAGATTCACAATTTGAGACGTATGGTATATACATGAGGGTTTCCTTGTTTGGATTATTTCACTCGACGTACCAGTCTCGTGTTATGGATTTCTAATTATTGGTTTCATTAGATTGTCTTTTCTTTGTTCGATATTAATGTTTAGATATCTACAATTTAAGGCTTATGGTATATACATGAGGGTTTCCTTGTTTGGATTATTTTGTTCGACGTACTACGTCTCGTGTTGTAGGTTTCTAAATATTAATCCTACTTAGATACGGGGAAAATAAATCTTGGTAGACTATGCTTAATAGATAGAGCCATCACTCCATCTAGTAGCCCTTTCCCTGGGGGGGGATGGAGGTAATCTTGCTGTAGCGCTCTGACTCTCTTGTTGTTGTTTCTTTTTCTTTTAAAAATACCCTTTCAGGTAGCTCGGAGTTCCGGAGAGCCGCAGGGTTGACGGAGTTCTGGCATAGTCATCGTCGCGTATTTTTACTTATAGAGACTCTACTGTAGTTTTGAGTTTTATCCAGACATTAGAGTTTCATATTCATATTATAAAGGCAGTGTGCCTTAGTACGATTCTTAGTTGATTTATGTTGAGATATTTTCATTATTCAGATATTAGATGTATTATAGTTAAGACATGATTCTTTTCATTTATGAGATATCTCTTCTATATCATGTCTATTACATTTATTCCCTTTATTTTGCATGTTTGTACCTACATTTCTATTTGGTTCTACTAGAGGATATTACTGTGATTGGTAAAACATGTTTATGTACAGTGTGGGTGCATGACAGGTTTGACATCTCTGGTTTCACCTTGGATTGCAGCCTTGTGTGAACCCAGGGGCGTCACAGTTGGTATCAGAGTTGTAGTTCTAGTATCCTTAGGGTCATCCTGTGTCGAGTTGTGGAGCTAGTATAGAGTTTCTTAGGATTCATGTATAGAGTCCGCTAGGAATTTCTAGAATGAGTGAGGATGATATATACGTATATCTCGAAAATTACAAAAAAAAAAATTTATGACTATCGTATTTTGATTGAAAAGTATTTGCATGAATGATAAGTGATATGATTTTCTTATTGTTATGTGTTATATCTTTTGCCTGAGGTCTCAATACTGTTTCTTATAAACTTTATTCTGAATGTATAGATGGCCGGACGAGAACGTGGACGGAGAGGATCCTGTACTCATGGAGAGAGACAGACTAAACCAGAACCCGAGCCGCAGCAGGCTCCACCCGAGCCGCAGTAGGCTCCCCAGTATTTGATAGACATCATGGCACCTCTCATTGCCCGGATGACAGCTATTGAGGAGTTGGTGACGACCCATATAGCACCACGAACACCACCACCACCGGCCCCAGAGACCACACCAGGACTCACCCCACCATCAGTTGCAGCCGCAGAGCAGGAGGCTTGGCTCCGTTTAGTGGAGCGCTACCAGAAGATGAGGGTGCCAGAGTTTCAGGGATCATTAGATTTGCTTGTGGCCCACAAGAGGAAGGAGGACGTGAGTAACATTCTGGATTTACTTAACGTCGACTCAGTTCAGAAGCAGAGGCTGGCAGCTTTTAGCCTGAAGGGTGATGCAGGAGGATGGTATAGGCTTCAGTTCACTCCGGATCATCGGATGGCCCTCACTTGGGAGGATTTCGTGTATTTCTTCGATGAGCAGTACATCTCTTCTGCGACACGGGACAGGAAAGAGCTAGAGTTGTCTAAGCTAGAGCAGGGAGATATGTCTGTAGCTGACTATGAGAGCCGATTTATGAGTCTTCTATGTTTCACGGGCATGTGGCAGTCAGGAGAGTGCCAGGCGCATATGTTTCTTATGGGACTTCGCCCAAGTCTTCGCCGTTACCTAGTTTCCAGAAGATTTTGTTCAGTCCGAGAGGTCGCAGATGCAGCTATATCACAGGAGACAGAGACTGCGATGTTCCAGAAGAACAAGAAGGGCAATAATAAGTCTGGACAGCAGAATGACAAGGGCAAGGGCAAGAGACCTTTTGCCAGACTAGGAGGACCCCAGTAGCGGGGTATGGACTTTCATCACCATCAGCAGGGCAAGTTCAAGAAGTGAGCACAACATGACTCGAGAGCACCACCGCAGCACAAGATTCAGGATGCATGCTATAACTACAACAAGATCGGGCATAAGGCCAAGGATTGTCATAGTGCGCTAGCAGGAGGCCAGCAGGGCACAAGTCAGGGCCAACAGCAGAATCGAGGACACGGTCAGCAAAAGAACCGTGGTCAGGGTCAGCATCAGCAGGGCCACGGTTACGGCCAACAGCCGCAGCAGAGGATTGAGGCACCGCCAGCTATTCCTAGGATTAAGGGGCCAGTATGCCAGATTTGCGTGATTCAGGAGACTCCCGATGGACAGTGATGCGGCATAAACATGTACCAAAAAGGTTGCAAGTGCACAACCGTGTCAAGTTATAGTATTTAAGATATCGATCCCACGAGGAAGGTGTTTTGTAGGAGAAAATATGAATTCGGTTCTTATGTTATGTGCGTGACAAATAGGAATGATAAGTGAATGTGACTGTGAAGAGATTGAAAGAGTGGGAGTGGTGTGTAAGTAGGTGCAAAGTGTAAGTGAAGAGTGGATGTAAAAGAGAATGAGTATGATCAATAAGGTGAGAAGGAAAAATGAATAAAATCAAGAAACAAATAAAAAAAATTCAAGAATGAAGAACAAAATTCTAGAATAAAAGAAAATACAAGAAATTAAAGATGGTGGATTCAATTATAGATATGGGTAGTCTAAAATTGAACCCACTTCTTAGGAAATGGTGATTCCCTAGAGGGTTCTAGCCTAAAGGCGAATCAAACAAAATAAAATAAACAAAAAGAAAAACTAAACCCAAGAGGGTTCTAGCCTCAAGGTGAATAGTGTAAGAAAATAAAATCTAACTATAAAATAAATTGCAAAATCTAAACTACAAAATAAAATTGCAAGAATTAAATACAAGAAAATAAATCTACTCTATAAGCATGAAATAAATCTAAGGCAAGAGGGTTCTAGTCTTTGGCTATTTAACAAGAAAATAAAATCTAACTACAAGCATAGTAATAAATATAAACTAATAAGCAATAAAAGAGAAAAAGAAAGAAATGCAAACCTTCAAATAATTCTCCATCTTCATCTTCATCTTCATCTTCATCATCCACTAAAGAGAAGAAGAGAAAAATTTAAAGTGGTGAAAAAATTATTATTATTAATTGCAACAAAAAGTTACAATTTTGGAAGGCCTTCTCAATTAAGAGTAGCCCTCCTCTCCAAAAGGAGTTTACAAAATTTTTCACACCCTTAACCCCTCACTCTCTACCCCTATTTATAGTAATCTTTAATGAATTTGATCCATTGGATTTGTCTTGAGCCCCAAGCAACTATCTCCACCTTTGAATTTGCTTTTTGATTTTCTCTAGCTTAATCACAAGAGGCTTAATTGATTTTCATTTATCTCCACCTTTGAATTTGCTTTTTGATTTTCTCTAGCTTAATCACAAGAGGCTTAATTGATTTTCATTTGATTTTCACAAGAAAATCAAAATCCTTGATTTTCATTTGATTTTCACAAGAAAATCAAAATCCGGCCCTCTTCAAAATCCAGCTGCAACCACTTATGATTTTCCGGCCCATAGCTTTTTAATTTCAACATTAAATCAAGTCCGGCCCACAACTTCCAAACTCTACAAGTCCGGCCCACAACTTCCAAAGCAAAACATGTTCACTTGATTTTCAAAATCAAATCTAAGTCTCCGGCCCATATGTTTGCATTGGATGAAGTCCGCAGGTTTGGTTTTGTACTCTTTGAATAAAAGTCCATTCAATTCCACTCTTTGCATCCAAGTCCACCAAGTCTTTGGTGTAATCATTTTTCTTGATGAGCTTTAGGCTTCAAAAATGCTACAAAATAGAGAAGAGAGATTTTTGAGGAGTTTTTACATTTAATAATATTTATTTATATTTTCATTCAATTATGTGCAAACTAATCTAACAATAATTATTAATGGTATATTTATTCATATAAAATAGATAATGAGGGTATAAAATTGTAATAAAATGTGATTATCAAACAGATAGTCCCGTATATTCCACTATCGTCAGTTCAGCAGTCACCAACCACTAGCAGAGTTTATGCAGTCGTACCGCGTGATCATGGTGCGAGCGGAGCTATAGTAGAAGGTACTTTCTTAGTAAACTCTTTACCAGCTCGGATCCTGTTCGATTCTGGAGCTTCCCATTCTTTTATATCTCATGCCTTCATGGATAGGCTCCAGTTAGTCGCACATCATTTAGATATTCTGTTGTCCCTTTCTACTCCCTTAGGGGAGGTATCCCTATTAGAGAACGTCTGTAGGAGATGTGTCATCAGCTTAGATGAGTCCGAGTTTATCATAGATTTGATCATCTTGCGGATGTCAGATTTCGACGTCATTCTTGGTATGGATTGGTTATCATCCTACCATGTTAGCATTGACTGTTTTATGAAAACGGTTAGTTTGCGAGCATTCGATGGGTCTGAGTTGATCGTAACGACCTCACAGGGCAACCAGTTTGCGGAGTCATTTCTAGCCTATATCGAGGAGGTGATGCTGAGAGATCGGAGTGCTGATTTGTGTGAGACTAAGGTTGTCTTAGATTTTCAGGATGTCTTTCAGGACATACCGGGGCTACCTCCTGTGAGAGAAGTTAAGTTCTGCATTGAGTTGCAGCTAGGAACAGCACCGATATCTCGAGCTTCCTATCATATAGCACCTGCTGAGATGAGGGAGCTACAGACTCAGCTGGACGAGTTGTTGTCTTAGGGTTTTATTCGCCGGAGTCATTGATAATCACATTTTATTACAATTTTATACCCTCATTATCTATTTTACATGAATAAATATACCATTAATAATTGTTGTTAGATTAGTTTCCACGTAAATGAATAGAAATATAAATAAATATTATTAAATGTAAAAACCCTTCAAAATCTCTCTTCTCTATTTTTGTAGCATTTTAGAAGCACATTGAAGCAAAAAGTCAATAGAACCGAACTGCTGGACTTGGTTGTAGAGGCTTGGAATTTTAATCAAACGTGGACTTGGATGCAAATAGTTGGAATGAAGTGGGCTTTTATGCAAAGATTTGAAATAATTCAAATGAGCTGCTGAAATGTGGACTTGGTTGCTATGGGCCGGCTGCAGTTTTGAATGGAGAAAAGCATGAGATTGGGCCGGATTTTTCACAAGTAAATCATGTGGGCCGGACTTAGCTTTGAATCACAAGAAAATGATATAGGCTGGTTTTCATCAAATGATATAGGCCAGATTTTCATAGGCTGGACAAAGTGCTGCAGCTAGAAGAATGGGCCGAATTTCTTTTGAAAATCAAGTGAATTGCATGGGCCGGTTGCAGCTGGCCTTTGAATGGGCCAAAGAAATGGAATTTGATTTTCTTTTGAAAATCAAAATGAATCATATGCCATTGGATTGCTTCATGACCGGACTTGGGCAACTTGATTTATTTTTGGATTTTGATATCTTTTTTAAAATCAAATAAATCATATGGGCCTCTTATGTTGGGCTAGAGAAGAACAAAAAGCAAATTCAAATGTGGAGATTGTTGCTTGGGGCTCAAGACAAATCCAATGGCTCATATTCATTGAAGATTACTATAAATAGGGGTAGAGATTGAGGGGTTAAGGGTATAAAAAATTTTGTAACTCCTTTTGGAGAGGAGGGCTACTCTTAATTGAGAAGGCTTTCCAAAATTGTAACTTTTTATTGCAATTAATAATAATAATTTTTTCACCACTTTAAAATTTTCTCTTCTTCTCTTTATTGGATGATGAAGATGAAGATGAAGATGGAGAATTATTTAAAGGTTTGCATTTCTTTTCTTTTTCTCTTTTATTGCTTATTAGTTTAGATTTATTTCTATGCTTGTAGTTAGAATTTATTTTCTTGTTAAATAGCCAAGAGGCTAGAACCCTCTTGCCTTAGATTTATTTTATGCTTATAGAGTAGATTTATTTTCGTGCATTTAATTCTTGCAATTTTATTTTGTAGTTTAGATTTTGCAATTTATTTTGTAGTTAGATTTTAATTTCTTATACTATTCACCTTGAGGCTAGAACCCTCTTGGATTTAGTTTTTCTTTTTGTTTATTTTTATTTTGTTTGATTCGTCTTTAGGCTAGAACCCTCTAGAGAATCACCCTTTTCTAAGAAGTGGGTTTAATTTTAGATTACCCATATCTATAATTGAATCCACCATCTTTAATTTCTTACATTTTCTTTTATTCTAGAATTTTGTTCTTCATTCTTGATATTTTTTTATTTGTTTCTTGATTTTATTCATCTTCATTCTTGATATTTTTTTATTTGTTTCTTGATTTTATTCATTTTTCCTTCTCACCTTATTGATCATGCTCATTCTCTTTTACATCCACTCTCACTTACACTTTGCACCTATTTACACACCACTTTCACTCTTTCAATCTCTTCACAATCACATTCACTCACCAATCTTATTTGTCATGTACACAACATAAGAACCGATTTTATATTTTCTCCTACAAAACACCTTCCTCGTGGGATCGATATCTTAAATACTATAACTTGACACGGTTGTGCACTTACAACCTTCTTAAATACTATAACTTGACACGGTTGTGCACTTACAACCTTTTTGGTACATGTTTATGCCGCATCAGTCATTCTCCATGAGGGATGTCAGTCCTTTTCGTGAAGAAGAAGGACGTCAGTATGCATCTTTGTATAGATTATCAGGAGTTGAACAAGGTCACTATCCGGAACAGGTATCCATTACCAAGGATTGATGACTTGTTCGACCAGCTGCAGGGAGCGCAGCACTTTTCGAAGATTGATCTTCATTCTGGCTATCATCAGTTGCGGGTTCGGGAGATGGATATTCCCAAGATCGCCTTTCTGACTCGTTATGGGTCCTTTGAATTTCTTGTCATGCCATTTGGGCTAACCAATACACCTACGGTATTCATGGATTTGATGAATCGGGTTTTTCGTCCATACTTGGACCAGTTCGTGATAGTATTCATCGACGACATTCTAATCTATTCGAGGTCGGAGGTAGAGCACGAGCAGCACCTTCAATTAGCATTGCAGACTTTGCAGGAGCACCAGCTATATGCCAAATTCAGCAAGTGCGAGTTTTAGCTATCTGATGTTAGATTTTTAGGCCATGTCATCAGCAGAGAGGGCATTGCAGTGGATCCAGCTAAGGTTACGACAGTACTTGATTGGGAGCCACCGACGTCAGTTACCGAGATCCGTAGCTTTTGGGTTTGGCTGGCTATTATAGGAAGTTCATTCAGGACTTCTCAAAAATAGCTACACCACTTACACGCCTTACGAAAAAGGGTGTACCTTTTGTTTGGAGCACGGAGTGTCAGGAGGCCTTTGAGACTTTGAAGACTAAGTTGACTACAGCGCCAGTTTTGACCATTCCTAGCAGTGATAAGACCTTCATAGTCTACACAGATGCGTTGTTAGCGGGTCCAGGAGGTGTTTTGATGCAGACCCAGAGGATAGTAGCATACATTTCACGTCAGTTGAGAACGCATGAACAGAACTATCCCACACATGACTTGGAGCTAGCAACAGTAGTCTTTGCATTGAAGACATGGAGACACTATTTGTACGAGGTACATTTTAAGCTATTCACAGATCATCAGAGCTTGAAGTACCTCTTCTCTTAGAAGGAACTAAATCAGAGACAGCGATGATGGGTTGAATTCATTAAGGATTATGAGTTCGTGATTCAGTATCACCCGGGGAAGGCGAATGTCGTAGCAGACGCATTGAGTAGGAAGCATCGTCACAAGATTGCAGCTTTGAGATGCTCGTTATATCAAGATCTCCACATACGTAGCCAGTTCGACTTTAGACCGGAGATTGGTGGGAGCAGCACATTTTTGGGAGCTTTATCCGTACAGCCATCTTGGAGTGACAGAGTGGTCAGAGCTTAGTTGGACGGCTCTTGGATTTAAGACCGAAAGAGAGAGATTTCCAAAGAGCCAGAGGCAGATTGGACCGTTAGAGCAGATGGAGGACTTCGGATGAAGAGCCGATTAGTAATACAAGCTAATGCTCAGCTGAAGAAGGATTTATTCGACGAAGCGCATCGTACCAGGTATACAGTGCATCTAGGCATAACGAAGATGTACAAGGATCTGAAGAGACATTTTTGGTAGAGCGGCATGCGTAGAGAGATTGCAGAATATGTAGCTAAGTGCTTTACCTGCCAGGAAGTGAAGGCAGAACATCAGAGACCGTTAGGAACCCTACAACCTTTACCCATTCCGGAGTGGAAGTGGACAGATATTTCTATGGACTTCATTGTAGGATTGCCGAGATCAAAGAAAGGGAATGGTTCAGTTTGGGTGGTAGTAGATCGACTGACAAAGTCAGCACATTTCATACCAATAAAGACGACATACACGGCAGAGACGTATGCACGGATATTTATTCAGGAGATCGTGAGATTACATGGAGTTCGAGAGACGATTGTGTCAGATCAAGGCTTGGTTTTCACTTCACATTTTTGGAGAAGCTTCCAGAACTCTTTCGGTAGTAGATTATCTTATTCTAGTGTGTTTCACCCACAGACGGATGGGCAGACGGAGAGAGTGAACCAAATATTAGAGGACATATTGCGGGCATGTGTCATTGATTTCTAGGGTACCTGAGAGGACCACATCCCATTAATCGAATTCGCTTATAATAATAGCTACCAAGCGACTATTGGGATGGCACCGTACGAAGCATTGTACGGGAGGCCTTGTAGATCACCTATTTGTTGGGCAGAACCAAAGGACAGCCTATTGCTTGGACCAGAGCTTATGACGCAAACTACAGAGAATGTAGCAATCATTCGAGAGCGCATTCTTACAGCATAGAGTTGTCAGAAGAGTTATGCAGATCATAGGCGACGACCGTTAGAGTTCCAAATTAGGGACTATGTGTTATTAAAAATATCACCAATGAAGGGAGTTCAGCATTTTGGCAGACGAGGAAAACTTGCCCCGAGGTATATTGGTCCATTCCTGATTATTGAGCGCATTGGAGCTGTTTCATATCGGCTAGACCTACCAGCATTAATGTCGAGCATACACGATGTTTTTCATGTTTCGATGCTTAAGAAGCACCTACGCGACGAGGAGGAGCAGCGAGTATTAGACGCACCAGAGATCGAGATTCAGGAGGATCTGACTACTATTGAGATTCCTGTATGTATTTTTGCCAAGAAGGACAAGAAGTTGAGAAATAATGTGATACCTTTAGTTAAAGTTCAGTGGAATCGGAGAGAAGGTGAGGAGGCTTCTTGGGAACGCGAAGAGGATATACGTCGCGACTACCCACACCTGTTTGAGCAGGTAAATTAAATTTAGTATGACTTGTTTATGATTTGTGGCTACCTGTATGGTAATGTTTATACTTAACGCTAAAATAACGGTATTAACACTTAACTCCTAAGTACTCGGAACATATGGTATATATATATGAGGGGTTCCTTGTTTGGATTTTTTGCTCGATGTACTTGTTCCATTTAGTTAGGGGTTAAGTGGGGGTATTTACATTTTAGACTGTTAAGTATAGACATTAAGGATGATTCTCAGGAGTGCGAAGATGTTATGCATCGCGACTACCTGCACCTATTGATAAGGTGGATTGATTTATGTATGTGATTATTTGTATGGTTATATTTATATTTAACGCTAGAATGGAGGTATTAACACTTAACTTCTAATCATTCGGAACACATGGTATATATATGAGGGGTTCCTTGTTTGGATTTTTCGCCCGACGTATTAGTTCCGTTTAGTTAGGGGTTAAGTGGAAATATTGGCATCTTAGATTGTTAAATATAGATATTGCTATGTTCATATCTGGAGACTAATAATGTGAGATGTGTATGTGAGGGTTTTCTTGTCTGGATTATTCCCTCAACGTGCTTTTCTGGCATTATTAATCTCTAATATACGAATGCGGAATTTCGGGGACGAAATTATTTTAAGGGGGGAAGAATGTAAAACCCCGTAATACTGAATATTGTGAGATATAATAATAAATATGTTATATTGTGATAAATAATGTTTATTGATATTTGAGTATGCTAAGAATTTATTTGAGATCAATCTGATACATATATATGAATATATGAGTGCAAATGCACAAAACATGCACGAGAAAAAATCTGGGAAAAATAACCAGTTAAGAGTTTATAGATTTTACACAATGATGAACTTAGAATCTAGGAAAACTCAAAATACCAAAATTGTATATATTTTCAAGGGATTTACAACAAATCTTATATCATATTATTCTAAGGTCAGACACGAAAGTTATTGACAAAATACCGAAGGTTGTTTTCCTAGTTAGACTAGGTTTCCTGGTTCGGGTCAAACAGGTTTGTTTCGGGTTTATCTCTATAAATACCTATATTTTTTTACAAAAACTCTCTTCTTTTATCATATCTATGAACCCTAGAAGCCACCCTCTCCCCTCAAAAACCCTAGATCTTATTCTTATAAGTTTTGAGAGCTTTGTGAAGCAAATATCGACAAAGGGCGAGATCATCGACGTGTGGCGAGGGAGAACGGGTGGTTTGTGCTCATGGATTGCTTGATGTTTATTTCAGAGGCTTGCACATGAGATTAAGGTAAGATTATCTTTATCCAAACCTATCCCCATAGTTAAATAACTAGTTTAGATGATTAATATGATGTTGAATATGTGCTTTCACGCTTTAATCTTAACCTGAGGTGTGAAAAGTCAGATTTTTTTATAGTAAACCTTAAAACAAATGCTAGATGAATAATCTTTTCTTGTTGTTTATGATAGTATCATGATTATGATCATTAGAGTTTTTTATAATTTTATTAATATATGAGAAATTTAAGTGATGTACTATATATATGTTTTTTTGCAGAAAACTTTAGCACTTATATAATATTTAATTGAGACTTTAAGATAGCAAACAAAGTCAAAATTTAACCAAACTAGTTTTATATGAACGGTATATGTATCTAGTTTCTAAAACAGAAAACTATTCTTAATAAGAGTTTTTATAGAGAAAGATATGTTATTTTTACTAACAACATGTCCTGCAGAAAAACGACTGCACATATATAATGTTTAACTAGAGATTTGGGATAACAAATGAACTCCAAACCGAACCAAACTTATGTCATTTGAAATATGTGTGAATATAGCTTTCAAAACAGAAAACCATTTATAAAAATAGTTTTTCTAGAGAATGAAATGCTTGTTTTACTAACAGATGTCATGTCTGTTTTTCCTGCTCGTTTTGTGGAGCTATGTTGCGCCGTTTTGAGGTGCGTTCGCGAAGTTTTGAGCCGCTTGATTTTATATGTATAGTCATGAATATGTTATGTTATACATTTAAGAATCCCAAGGGGATTATGATGAATTTTAATTTGATATGAATATGTTATGTTATACATTTAAGAATCCCAAGGGGATTATGATGAATTTTAATTTGATCATATTTGAATTAGATATAGTTCATATACATGTTGACATGTTAGATGTCGTTGATGAGCACAACTTAGTACTATATGGGATAGTACGTCGACACACCAGATATACACAGTTTATACATGAGGTGGGTATCATTGATGAGCTCAGTTCAGTATTACATGAGGTAGTGCGTTGACATTCCACATGTACAGGCCATTGAGTCGGATTTTAGGAGGTTTGATCTAGCCGTCCGTCCCGCACTAGGGTGCGATAAGGCTCGTGAGCCGTATTTCTAGGATGCCTATTTGGTAATCCATCCCGCACTCATATTATACACTGAGATCGAGATGAGACTAATGAGCCATGTACACAGTTCAGGATACCTACAGGATAGTCCGTTGCACTGAGACAATTACTTGATAGCCTAAGTATGACAGATGCTGATTATGAATACGACCTATAATTGAACTATATAACTGAGATACGTTACTTTTGAAAGTATACAAAATTATGTGTTGGTATTTTATTCTCTCTCTCTAGTGATTGTGGAAGATATTATAAATACGATGTGTTGATATCTTATTTCTTTTACTGTCTTTTTTTTACTTCTTTGTTGGGATCAATGATTAGAGATTCACAATTTGAGACTTATGGTATATACATGAGGGTTTCCTTGTTTGGATTATTTCGCTCGACGTACCAGTCTCGTGTTATGGATTTCTTATTATTGGTTTCATTAGATTATCTTTTCTTTGTTCGATATTAATGTTTAGATATCTACAATTTGAGGCTTACGGTATATACATGAGAGTTTCCTTGTTTGGATTATTTTGCTTGACGTACTACGTCTCGTGTTGTAGGTTTCTAAATGTTAATCCTACTTATATACGGATGGAGGTAGATTATGCTTAATAGATAGAACCTTCACTCCATCTAGTAGCCCTTTCCCTGGGAGCGGATGGAGGTAATCTTGTTGTAGCACTTTGACGCTCTTGTTGTTGTTTCTTTTTCTTTTAAAAATACCCTTTCAGGTAGCTCGGAGTTTCAGAGAGCCGTAGGGTGACGGAGTTATGGCATAGTTGTCGTCGTGTATTTTTACTTGTAGAGACTCCACTGTAATTTTGAGTTTTATCCAGACATTAGAGTTTCATATTCATATTGTAATGGCAGTGTGCCTTAGTACGATTCTTAGTTGATTCTTGTTGAGACATTTTTATTATTCAGATATCAGATGTATTATAGTCGAGACATGATTCTTTTCATTTATGAGATATCTCTTCTATATCATGTCTATTACATTTATTCCCTTTATTTTGCATGTTTGTATCTGCACTTCTATTTGGTTCTACTAGAGGATATTACTATGATTGGTGAAACATGTTTATGCACAGTGTGGGTGCATTGCGGGTTTGACATCTCTGGTTTTACCTTGGACTGCAGCCTTGTGTGTACCCAGGGGCATCACAACGAACCAGTATCATCCGGTCGACCAAACTGATGATCGTTGGCATAATGTCTAGTTTTCTAGATTTTGTTATTTTGTGATATTTTTTAGCTTTTGGGCATTTGTTTCTTGATCCTATATATGCCCTTTAACTTCTCAATATATGAAGAAAATTTTAAAACAAGTTTACAAAGGGGTTTAAGTTTGTTTAAGGGTTTTTAAGCGGTTTCAAGTTTGTTTTGTGAAGAAACTTTCACAAGAGGAGAAGATTGATTCTTTTGTGTTTGAGGTTCAATTCCATCTCTTTCTCACTCTTGTTATTTCTGAGAAGTTTTCTCTAAACTCCATTCTAGCTTAACATATTTATTTGATGATTATTAATTTTATTTAAGCTAGATTTTATATTGAGTTTAGTTTTCATTATTGTTCATATTGTTTTCACACACACTCATATTTGAGCTTGAGTATTTTTAAATATAATATATTTGGATTGTGAGTGTGATTGAGTGAGCTTAATTTCATTCTCAATTTGTATTGGAGAACAAATCATTTTATTTGTACTTAACTGTTGAGAGTTCATTTTGTAATACACAAGTACACCTAGAGGAGTGTATAGTTAGAGACGGGGTCGATTCCAAGAGGCGTGGTGTTGGTAGTAAAGCCTAGAGAGAAGTTGTAAATTCGAGCACTTGAGGAAGGTGACACCGGCTAGGCTAACACTTAGAGGGTGTGTTGTGTGATTGCATTGTGAGTGTTGTAAACGTTTGTCGGTGAGCGTTGAAAACCGATTGTGTAGTATCATTTGAGATAGTGGAGTTCTCCTCATGAGTGGGGAGCGGAGACATAGGTTGGGAGTGACTGAACTCTATGATCACATCGTTTGTTTGTATTATCTATTTACGCATATCTCATTTGCATATTTGTTCTTATTTATATTTTTTCTTATTTATATCTCATTTGAATATTTGTTCTTATTTAACTTGTTGTATTTTATATTTGCTAGTATATAAGTTAATAAGTTTTTAATTGGCATTAATATCAGATTAAATTAGGATATACCCTATTCACCCCCCCCCCCCCCCACCCCCCCCCTCTAGGATAATTTTATTTGGTATCAGAGCTTGGTGCTCTTGAGTTGTAGCTTAATTGCCTAGAGTTAAAGATCCAAGTTTTTATTTTTTGCTAATCAAGTTTTGAGATTTATTGTATCTTGTTTGCATAAATATATCATGGATATGCATGGTGCACCTAGCTTAGGTTATATCATTAATATTTCTCTCAGAATTGATAATTTCCTCTATGCTCAATGGTGTGTTAGAATTAAACTCTTTGTTAGATCTAGACACTTTGATTTGTGGGAAATAATTGATTGTGCTTATATTGTACCCACTTCGGAGAAATCCAAGTGGAGTAAAAATTATCAAAGAATGTTTACCATGAACAAGCTCTTGTTAGAATTTTTACACGATGCTTTTGATTCATCTTTATCTAACAAGCTTGATTCTTTTGATAGTGATTATACATTATGGAAACTTATAGAAGCACATCAAGGGAACTTGGAGGTAATCAGACAAGCATTGGAGGATTCTTCTTCAAATTCATGTGGCGCATCATCTTCATGTACAGGACCACTAGGCGATAGCCCTAGTGAGGTATGTGAGTCTGATAACGATGATGAACTTACTATTAATGAACTCGCACATGGATATGAATTATTAATGCATGACTACAAAAAATTACAACGTAGCTTTATTGATTTAAAAAGTAAGCATGTTAGTTTGAAATCCGATCATGAGACACTAGTATCAAAATTTGATATCATTCCTAATGAAAATGTAAATCTTAAAGAGAACAATGAAAAATTAAAATTGAAAAATGCTAATTTGTTTCATGAGAAAAATAATACCATTTTAGAAGTAGAAAACATTAAAAATAAAGTAAGTTATTTTGCTAATACTTATATATGTTCTACGTATAATAACAATGCATTTGTGGAAGTAAATGAGTTGAATCATATTAAGGACCGCATATCATCTTTAGATTCACCCTTAAAACATGTATTGTAAATAATAACAAGCTTATGGATTTATGTGCAAAGTCCTGTGTAAATTCATCCAAGAAACCAACACACTATGCATACATTTATAACAAAATTTATAAATACTCTATTTGGGGCCATAAAGACCATCTTGCTAAATTTTGTTATATTGCATAAAAACCCTCAAAATCCAATAATATTGACACTTGTGCATTTCATCAAGCTTCATCACATCATACACATATACACGCACACAAAGCTCATCATAAACATGCTCATGTGTTTAAGTGTGATTATTGTGGTCGTTTTGGTCATTTGACCAAATTTTATTTTGATTTGAAAAGAATTTCACATTTGCAAAATGATTTTAAAAGACCATCTATTTTTGCAAATGATTTCCATACAAAACCATATGGTCAACGCAAATCAATTCAACCCTTTCATTGCACATATTGCAATCGAAAACGTTATTTGCATAATTTTTATTTTGACCGCGTTCATGCACAAAATATACCTAAATGGGATCATAACCCAAGAGCATTGAGATTAAATGATAGGGATCATGTCCCTAAGTATTTCGGGACCAAAAATATTTGGGTGCTATAAAAAATTAATTTTGTTTTTGTATGATTTTTGTTTTCATGTGTTTTTAAATGATGATTTGTGTTTAAATTAATTATTAATTTATGAATATACTTTATATATTATATAACTAAAAAATTTTGTGTTGTTTTGGAAGGTTTTGAGTGAATTATTACTTATTAAATGTCATAATAAATAAAAATTAATGTTTTATCAAGTTTTGTTCATATGAGCTCCAGGTCAATGTCAGTCGACCGACCCACCAGTTCCGATCAACCAACCCTTGCATTTTAGTCGACCGACCATTCTTGTTCGGTCGACTGGCCAGCAAGCGATCTTGAGCTTTCAAGTTCTCAGTTTTTGGATATTGTTGCTTTCAGATCCGACCCGTTTTAGACCCGTTTGTTGTTGTCCATTGATTGTTATGACAAATCAATCTTAGCCCTTCATTTTTTCCTTATATATATCTTCTAAAATCCCAAAACCCATTTCCTTCATCCCTCTTTCCTGTTCCAAAACCCTAGCTCCACGTTATCCTCCGTTCGGGCGACTGAAAGAGAGCTCTAGTCGACTCCAAGCAGCTTCTGAGGAAGATTGCCACTATCGAGCTTCTCCTCGAGTCAATTGATTAGTATAGCACTCTCTTCCTCTCTCTAATTGTTCTCTTGTTTTAATTCTTTGGTTTCATATCTTTTGATTCAATTTCTAGGGTTATTTTTTAGATTTGTTTCATCTTTGTTATCATGAATCTACCGAAACGAACAAGAGTCGGTAGGGGTAGTTTTTCTGAATCTGTTCCTTATGAAAAATACCTTTGTAATGTAACCCTACTCGACAAATATAGAAACATATGTAAACTAAAAATCGTTCCTGGTAGATTGGTTAACTTTGAGGAACAATGTTGTTTTCAAATTCACTCTTTTCAATGATGTGGGGTTACATGATATTTTGTCTCATCATAACAAAGTTCCACACTATCTTGAGCTTGTTTATCTTTTCTATACAAATTTATCGCTCTTGGAAGCTGTTGATGGTACCCATCTCATTCGTGCTAGTGTTAAAAATTAGGAAATTATTTTCTCAGCTGAAGAATTAGCTAAGATTCTTAAAATTCCCGTTTGTGACATTCTTCTTCATGAGGTTGAGCTTAATGATCCATCAGTTAATTTCCTGATTTTCCAACCTGGCAAAGATTATCCTATGTCTTACAATTCCATCAACCCTACTGCTAAATTGGTTGCTCGAATCATAGCCTATAACCTTATTCCTAAAACTGGTAGCTACGACCATTTCTCTCCTAATAAAGTGACGGCTGTTTATTCCATCTTTGCCAAGTTGAAAGTAAATTGGGAAAAAGTTTTCTTTGATATAATGTCAAGCTCTCATACAAAATTATTTCCTTTTGCCTCCATTATTACCCAGATCTTCACCTATTTTAGAGTTGATCTTTCTGATGAACCTCATGTTAGCCCTAGTCTTGAGTTCTTTAATCATAGCGCTCTTATTATGATGGGACTCGTAGAATCCAACCTTGCCCATCCTCGGGTCACCTCATCTCTTTCAGGTGGTACATCCTCTACTCGTCCTTCCAGTTCCAGGGCTCATCTCCGTTCTTCTCGTACTCCTCCTACTGATCATACTAACTTTAGTGTGTTGTTGGACAGCATGGAGGATAGGATGCTGAGGCTTGAGTTTAATGTTGAAGAGATTATGAGGCTTGAACATCAGATATTGGACAGGATTCCTTCTCCTTCGGGTTCTGATGGTGACTCTGACGAGTTCTGAGGACTTTATTCAGCTTTGTTGACTTGACTCTATGTATTTAAACTTGATATTTGATGCTTTGAATGAACTATGTACTCTGATTTTATGTTATCTTAGTGGGATGAGAACACTGTATGAGCTCATTGTAAATTATTTTGGTATTTTTGCTCTTCAGCTTGCATACCTTTCATGTATATGATTATGTGGTTATGTGGTTGGTACTTTATATTTTTGCTCACATAGCTTTCATGCATATATATATATATATATATATATATTATATATATTGTATTGAAAATATATAATCAAATGTTTGAGTTTCTTTTAGGCTTTTAAATAGGGGGAGCAATCGCTATTTCTTCTTATACTCACCCATGCTTATAGGTAGGGGGAGCTTTTAGCTCTCTTTCTATTATGTTCTCCATTTTGATGTTGCCAAAGGGGGAGAAAAATATGAGTATATATTGTAGTTTATATGTTGTTTATTAGTTTTATGAATATATTGAGAAATTGTTTGTTATCATCAAAAAGGGGGAGATTATTAGGACTCATGTGGTAAGCCTAATTCTCTAATATTGTTTTGTTGATTTAACAAACAATTTATAACGTGGTTTCGTGTGTTTGGTTTTGATTGATTAACCTAGATTGAATGATTCAAGAGCCATATTGTAAATGAAGCAAATACAAGTAAAGTAAAGATCCACGATTGAGCTTCATATGCATCTATATGGTATATTAGTGTAGGATGTGTATTTTGTGTATCAATACTTTTAAGCTGAATTATATACACATACGCATTTCTTATTTTTCATCACAATTTGGGTACTTTTAAGTAATTTTTATATTATTGACTTATGGACAAAATAATCTTTGTATACATCTTACATATAGTCCATAAACCAGTTCAAAATTGTTTTTATAACTTTTTTTAAGTCATATGTCAAAATCAATTGTTCATACAAACGTGTATTTTTGAGTTTTTACAAAACGACGAGTTTTCACAAATGAAAAATGTAATTTGAAATTTTTTTATAACATGTTCATTTTCATGTTTATAAATATTTTCCCAAGTTTTATAATTTTTAGAATTTATTTAATATTTTTTAAAGACGATTCTAATTTAGTTTTTCAATAGGTTTTGTCATATGTCAGTTTTCGATCGACCGCACAAGGCATGCCGGTCGACCGATCAGAACGAGATTTTTCAGTTTTGCTTCTCAGGGTATTTCGATCGACCAAACATGACCTTCCGGTCGACCGACCAGAATATATTTTTTTTAGCCTTGTTACTTAGGGTTCCTCAATCGACCGACCAGTGTCATCCGGTCGACTAAACTGATGATCGTTGGTATAACGACTAGTTTTTTAGATTTTGTTGTTATGTGATATTTTTTTAGTTTTTGGGCCTTTGTTTCTTGATCCTACATATATCCCATACCCTTTAACTTCTAAATATATGAAGAAAATTTTAAAACAAGTTTAACAAAGGAGATTAATTTTGTTCTCAAATTGTATTAGAGAACAAATTATTTTATTTATACTTAATTATTGAGAGTTCAATTTGTAATACACAAGTACACCGAGAGGAGTGTGTGGTGAGAGACGGGGTCGATTCTAAGAGTAGTGGTGTTGGTAGTAAAGCCTAGAGAGAGGTTGTAAATCCGAGTATTTGAGGAAGACGATACGGGCTAGGCCAACACTTAGAACGTGTGTTGTGTGTTTACATTGTGAGTGTTGTAAACGTTTGTTGTGAGCGTTGAAAACTGATTGTGTAGTATCTTTTGAGATAGTAGAGTTCTCCTCATGAGTGGGGAGTAGAGACGTAGGTCGAGAGTGACCAAACTTCGTGATCACATCGTGTGTTTGTATTATCTATTTTCGCACTATCTCATTTGCATATTTGTTCTTGTTTATATCGCCCTTTGTTTATAATGCACAACCTAGTTCACATAACTTGTTGTATTTCATATTTGGTAGGATATAAGTTAATAAGTTTTTAATTTTTATTAATATCAGATTAGATTAGCATATACCCTATTCACCCCCCCCCCCCTCTTGCCAACAACATAGACCTTTCACCACTGGACTCCCCTTTCTCCTCAGAAGAAGTTAAAAAAGTAGTTTTCAATCTTCATCCATGTTTAGGGAGAAAGTTGATGGCTTCATTGATGCATTCATTACAACTTCAGTCATTACAATGAAAACAAAAAAGATAGTCTTTTTATAAGACTCTTACACAATAAAAACAAAAATTACAATTATCCTTTCAACAAATGCAACAGACGTTTATCCCCCGCTGCTTGGGTAGGATCTTGGCCTGTGACGGGGATATTGATATCCGTGGACTACCAAACAATTAGATCAGATCTGGAGCTTCATTGATTCGCTAAGGAATCAAGAAACCAAAGCAATTATCTCGGCAACAGTGAGATAACAACTCTTCTCGAGATTACCACAACGGGGCAATCTCAAAGCAAAGAACCGGGAAGTGTAGATCTAACGAGCTCCTCCTCTTTATGCTAACGAACTTGATCTGATCTCCTCCTATCTTCTAAAATTTGTGCTCCTTCAGTCTTCAATTTAGCAGGGCTTCGCTAACGCTCGAGAATTCCAGATATAAAAAATGAAGGCACTGGGACTATATTTATAGGCTTTAGGACCTCTGTTTTCGGATAAGAATGATCGATTCACTCTTGTCTTCAGTTATAGCCACTTTATCATATTCTTAGATAGATTCAGATCAGTTAGAACAAATCCAGGTGGTTAACGATTAAAAAACAGCTTAAATCTACCAAAAACTACTTTTGGGACTGCAGACACCCGTGGGTGTCTCGGCCAAGCCTTGGCCGAGACACCTATGGGTGTCTCGCTGAAGCCTGGAGTATTATTCCGCGCGTTTTGTCCATTTTTACCATATCTTCGTCATCCGAACTCAGAATCACGCGATTCAAAATACGTCGGAAAGCCGACGAGGAGATCTATGAGTTTCCATGACTGAATTATATGTGTAGCAAACAAGACACAAGCGGTGCTTCATCTTTCGTAAGCGATGCATAGCTCCCGATCCATTCGTGTTTCCGTTATTCTGAAGTTCTGTTGCTTTGCATGGTTCGTTTGACCCTCTTCATAGGCTTGTCATCATCAAATGAGCTTCTGTGACTCATATAGCAATGTTCATCATCTTCTCTCTGTCTCGAGTTATGTACGGGGACCTATAGGCATTTTTAGACACCTATAGATACCCTCTCCAAAGTGTTTTAGTCTCGTTTCTTTTATAGAGGAGCCTGAAATACTTTGGATGTGATCGGTCCAACCTTCAGTCGGTGTAAAAGGACCTGTAGTTAGCTCTAACTCTTGACTTCTTTGATTTTTAGTCTATTTTGATGAATAGCTAAAGTTCTTCTGGCGCTGCGTTTATCGTCTAGTCGTCGTCAAAGTTTTGAATCGAACTTGGTGAGTTAGTTTTAGCTCGTGTCATTAAGTTGACTTTGAACTGATTATCTACGTCACAATGCGTCGTCCAGCATTGACTCAGAGCTACGCATTGATCAGCGTTGACCTTTGGGTTTCACATAGGTCGGTGTTGACTTTCATCATAACATGTTGACTGGCATTGACCTAGGGCTACGTGTTGACCAGCGTTGACCTTAGGGTTTCGTATCGATCGTCATTGACTTTCATCGCAACGCGTTGACCTAGGGCTACGCGTTGACCGGTGTTGACCATAGACTTTCGCATCGATCGCCGTTGACACAGTTTATACTTGTATATTTGCTAGAGTATACACAGTTTAAGCTCTTAAGGTATTGGAGCATGACGGTCCTAAATGATAAGGCTGAAGGACCAACTGTTAAAATTGATTCATTTTCATGTATGAATGTTGTCGGATCCTCAAGTTATAAGACCAACTAATGGAGCTGGTGCGTCAATGACTCTCATATTTATAGGATTTTTTACAAACCCTCAGCCACCAACGGGTTGGATGAGCCTTTACCGACTACCGTTTGAGTCGGGCTAGCATGCAGATTTTTTAAGTCTGTTCTGTATGTAACGTTATGCTAAGAGAGTTAACTTTCTTAGTGTTATAATATTAAATACGTAGACTTCGTCTTTCTTACGAGAATAGACTATCCGACAATGCGTGTTAGGCGCTGACTCATCCTTACTTAAGATTCAGGATAAAAGTTCCCAGACTCGATTCTAGCGTCTTCTTCAATCGGTGAAAGACTAAACCAGCAACACATGTTAGGCATAGGTTTATCTCTATTTAGGAGTTGAGATAAAGTTCCTCGCACATGTAAGGTGCAGATTTTGGAGTTATGAATAATAATCTGCCGTAATGTTGAATATATGGGCTTTTGTCCTTTTTACGGCAAAAGACTATCCGGCAATGCGTGTTAGGCGCTGGCTTATCCCTACTTAGACTTTGGGATAAAAGTCCTCAGACTCGGATTCCGGTACCTTCTTCAATCGGTAAAAGACTAAACCGGCAACGCGTGTTAGGCGTGGGCTTATCTCTATTTAGGAGTCGAGATAAAGTTCTCCATGCGTGTAAGGCATGGATTTTAGCGTTATGAATAACCATCTACCACAATGTTGAATATATGGGCTTTTATCCTTTTTACGACAAAAGACTAACCGGCAACGCGTGTTAGGCACTGGCTTATCCCTACTTAGGCTTCGGGATAAAAGTCCCCAGACTCGGGTTCTGGTGTCTTCTTCAATCGGTGAAAGACTAAACCGACAACGGGTGTTAGGCGTTGACTTATCCCTACTTAGGATTCGGGATAAAATTTCCCATACGTGTAAGGCACAGATTATGGAGTTGAAGGATGGTGTCTTCTCTTGGGGCAAAAACGAATCTGAAATGGGAGAGGAAGAATTTTATATTCTATCTCCCAAAACCAAAGAGGAAAAATTTTATATTCTATCTCTAGTTGCAAAGGAGACTCGAAGTGGGATCTCCACCTCGAGAATCTGAAGAGTGAAACTACGAGTGGGATCTCTACTCCGAGAATCAAAAAGATTCGGATAATCCTAACTGTCGGAAGGTTTGATTAGTGAACTGAAGATAAATTTCTCGTTTATTGAGAGTGAATTGTGGTTTTGGCCCTAACTATAGGAAGGTTTGACCAAGCGGGGGTTTGAGATGACCCTAATTGTAGGAAGGTTTGATCACTCGATTTGAAAGTGGACCACTCGTTCGTGGAAAGAATCGAGAGGAGATTTTGGCTTTGGTTGTGATCCTAACTATAGGAAGGTTTGACCAAATAAACAGTGAGAGTGGGAGTACAAATTACAATGAGAGTGTTGATTCGTACAAATCACTCAAAGAGAGTCCCTGGTGTTAAGTGACAAATACTTAACACAAAGGGGTTTGACAATTGTCAATGATCAAGAGACTAAAATTCTGAGTACTATGTCCGGACTCTAACAATGGGAGTGTTGAGTCCACCGACGTAGCGGGAGTTTGTGTGGGAATTTCTTATTCATCACCTTCTTATAGTGACCGGGTTATCCCTAAGAATATTACATGCAACATTCTTTCGTGAACTTCCTATTACATGAATTATTCACCCCCAGCTTTCTTTGTGAAACCGGGTTTAACATTGTACTTAGTTCGATGACCGGGTTATCCTTAAGAATACCAGGCATGGCCTCTCCAAGAACTTTCAGTGAAAGAAAGGAAACAGTTTAGACTCATATACTTGTTGTAGTATTGAGAAGCAATTTATATTCGCATACTCTTCGGAGTGCTGCCATTCTCATTCAACTTATCCCAGCGTTATGATGCCGGTTTCAACCAAGGCTTGGATACTATTCTTGAGAGCGAAGTAAGCCTTGGTAGGATAAAGGATCCTTCTGTGGTACGCACAGTACTTTGGATCCAAAGTATTATCAGCTTCCTCCTGATCTGCGATAGGTGGTAGTTTTATCTTGTTGTTCTTGAGGAGGGATTCAAAAAATGGCTAGAATGTCTTCATCCTTGAAGGAGTACTCTTTTTAGAGTCTCAGATCCGTCTTTTGCTGTCTCCGGGATTGCTATTATGATGTCTGATTAGCATCAACAGCAGCTATAGGGGCCTTCCCTTTACCATGGGAGATGAAGCTTGAATTTGTAAGGTTAGCCGTCGGTTGGCTTCTCTCAGCTTTCTACCTTCTAAGGAAGCACTCAGCCTGCTCTCCGTGCACTTTCAACTCTTTCCAGGTGTTGAATGGTGCTACTCCCATAACTTCCAACACGTCTAAAGAGAGGTTGTTGTGGCATGTTTGGAGGATGAAGTCCTCTGTGATCGGATCTCGGCAGTTCGTTGCCTTATTCCATAAGTGCTTGACAAAGTCATCAACCGTCTCATCGTCTTCCTATTTCTCATCGAAGAGTGCCCTGATTAACACCTCGGCATCATCATCAAAGAAGTGAGTGAGGAACAGATTCTTCAGGTCGTCCCAGCTACTGATGCTTCCAGGCTTGAGACAATGGTACCAATCAAAGACGGGACCACGAAGGGTACTAACGAATGACCAAACCATCAATACTTCATCGTCAAAGATTATGATCAAGTGGGACTTGAAATAAATCAAGTGTTGAGTGGGGGATACCTTCCCGTCGAACGGCGTAAAGTTGATCAGGTTGAATTTCACCGGATACGGGATCGACTCCCACTCTCTCGGGTAAGGACACAAAATACCGGTCTTCTTCATCTCTTGAGAAGACATCAAAGTGTTGATTTTTCTCTCGAGGTCTTTAATCTTTTCGACCTCATATGTATCATGCTTTGGACAATTTCTAAGAGGAACAACGCGGCCACCTCCGACATTGTCATCTTCGGTGGGATCGCCCCCAGCGTCGTTGTCTTCAGTAGGGCCACCCCCAGTGTTCTATTCAATGGGAGGGTTATCAGCATTGAGATGTTCATCCATATCTAAATCACTACCTGATTGGTTAGTAATGTTACGATGGCTGGATTCACCAAGTTGATTGGACAGAGTCCGAATCTGTTGGTCATGCTCTTCCCTCAACTGTTGCATAGCCATTTCCATTTCAATTTTGAATGCTTCTTTCTGCTTGGCTAGAGCATCCTTGAGAATATTGGCGATTTGCTCGATATTGATCATAAGTGTGTCATGGGATTGTCATAGGCTGGATACCGTATTGTCAGAAGTAAATGCAGAGTTGACATCTGATGCTTCATCATCCGAGGATAATCTCCTCTGTATTCTCTGATAATCCCTTTGCCTAATAGTTCCCGATCACAATCGGGTTAGACAATGCGATATGAGTGGGTCAGAACTAGAAGGTCGAGTTGACTTTCCTCTATCAACCATGTTAATTATGACTTTTGGAAGTTCGTCATCCTGAATGGCTGATCGTTTCTTACAGAAACATCTTGGTTTAGTATTTGATGCTTCAGAGGAAAGCCTTTGGAATACTGAGACCCTTTGTGGAGTGGTCTTGGGGCAGCTACACGCTGATAATACTGCCCTAATAATTTTGATACAGGAACAGTGAGAGTCTACTTCTCGGGTACTTCTGTTTTGAGATTTGTTTGTACCCCCAGCCCGATAGTACAACTCATTGGCATGATTGCCAGAGTAACCTATCGTACACTGGCACAACTTCCTAAGTATAACGTTATCATCGTCAGACGAATATGTTTCCCTCTTGGGATATAACGCTTTGTTAGCATTTTCAAGAGTCACACGTTTGGAGTTACGCCTTTGTTAGCGCGGGATCTCAACGGGCTCTTGGACTTCGACTCATAGTCTAATACTGTCGGTTAATTGAATTTTCCCTTTATGAGAAGGCTCAGACTTGTTGCAATGGCGAGTGCGACCCCCGGCTCGATGAGTTGCTCGGGGTTCATTCATCATGCCCAAGTGTTCTTTGACTGGAGCTTTGCCTTGATCCTCGTGCAAAGGACCTAGGCATTCTGCTATTGTTTTCCTGCTTCTGGATATGTTCATACTGTCGCGGAGCTTCACCGGAGGTGCGGGATTAGAAGGAGTGAGATCTGAACTTGACGAAAGCTGGGAACCAGGTTTGGATCTAGAATCGAGCGAGTGACACGACTGGTGTCTCTTGTCGGGTAGAAGCACTGACTTGGTCTTTAGCACCCAAACCTGCTTAGATCTTGGTTGGCTTTTGAACACCTCTTCTTTTTGTAATTCTTTTACTTTATACACAAGGATCTAGGTGTGTGCAAGAAGTGTGCGACGCTTCTGAATGTGCTCCTTAAGAGTGGAACAGTTCCATTTGACACAAACTCATTCATTGGTAGGTGGTTGGGAGGAGGTTCTTGAAGCTCGCTATAGAGATGGTTTAGCCATTTGGCGTCTCCTGGACTTCAGATCCGCTTGGTAGCGAAGCCCATCCACTTGCTCCAAAGTCTTAGTGAATTGGCGGGTAAGACGTTGACGACGCCTTTGACGAGCCCTCTTCGACAAATTTGGCACACCTTCAACAGTCAACTCCTTAATAGAGGCGATGTCCGGATCTATGTCTTTGGCTTCATCGAACATCGTTGGGTCATTGCGAGGTGCAACTGTAGCAGCGATAGCGGAGAGATAGTCTTCTTGGGTATTCCAATCTGAAGACCAATGGATCTTCCGGGAGAAGGAGGCTTTCCTGCACTTGCGAAGAGAGGCAGATCTGGAGGAGGACGAGGAGGAGACGTACTCCTTGAACTTCTGCTGGTCGAATTCGTATTCGACCTCTTTGTTCATCGGGATCTTGATCGTTAGCTGCGGCACGACAGTCTCGGCAGCGAGGCTGTTGGCTCCTACTGTGGTCACCAGATTGTTTGGGGAGAAATTTGATATCTTTATTGATGCATTCATTACAACTTCAGTCGTTACAATAAAAACAAAAAAAGATAGTCTTCTTATAAGACTCTTACACAATGAAAACTAAAATTACAACTTTTTTTAATAAACGCAACAGACGTTTATCCTCCGCTGCTTGTATGGGATCTTGGCCTGTGACGGGGATGTTAATATCCGTGGATTACCAAATGATTAGATCAGATCCAGAGCTTTGTTGATTGGCTAAGGAATCAAGAAACCGAAGTAATTATCTTGGTAACAGCGAGATAACTACTCTTCTCGAGATTACCATAATGGGGCAATCTCAAGGCAAAGAACTGGGAAGTGTAGATCAGACGAGCTCCTCCTTTTTATGCTGACAAACTTGATCTAATCTCCTCCTCTCTTATGAAATTCGTGCTCCTTTAGTCTTCAATTCAGCAGGGCTTCACCAACGCTCGAGAATTCCAGATCTGAAAAAATAAATGCCCTGGAGCTATATTTATAGGCTTTGGGACCTCTGTTTTTGGATAAGAACTATCGATTCACTCCTATCTTTGGTTGTAACCACTTTATCATGTTCTTAAATAGATTCAGATCAGTTGGAACAAATCCAGTGGTTGACGGTCGAAAAACAGCTTAAATCTGCCAAAAACTGCTTTCGCGGCCTGCTTTCGGGGCTGCGGACCCCCGTGGGTGTCTCGGCCAAGCCTTGGCCGAGACACCTCTTGGTGTCTCGGCCAAAGATTGGCTGAGACACCTATGGGTATCTCAGCCAAGCTTTGGCCGAGACACCTCTTGGTGTCTCGGCCAAACTTTGGCCGAGACACCTATAGGTGTCTCGCTGAAGCCTGGAGCATTGTTCCGTGCGTTCTGTCCATTTTCGCCGTATCTTTGTCATCCGAACTCAGAATCATGTGAATTAAAATGAATTGAAAAACCAACAAGGAGATCTACAAGCTTTCATGACTGAATCATATGTGGAGTAAATAGGACATGTGGGACGCTTCGTCTTTCGTAAGTAACACATGGCTCCCAATCCATTCGTGTTTTCGTTATTCCGAAGTTCCGTTGCTTTGTATGGTTCGTTGACTCTCTTCATGCACTTGTCATTATTAAATGAGCTTCTATTACTCGGATAGCGATGTTCATCATTTTCTCTCTATCTCAAGCTGTGTGCGGGAACCTATGGGTATTTTTAAATGCCTACAATCCAGACAAATCCCCAGGTCCTGACGGCCTTCCTGTTACTTTTTTCCAAAAATTTTGTCCAACCATTCAACACGATGTAGCATCCTTCGTCCAATCTCTTCACTCTAAGGCATAGCTACTCCACAACATCAACTATTCATATATTTGTCTCATCTCTAAGAAAGACTATGCTGACAACCCCAAAGACTTCAGACCCATCAGTCTTCTTAACAACTCTTTTAAAATTTTCACCAAAATACTCTCCAATAGACTTAGCCCATTCCTCTCATCTCTTGTTGACAGCTCCCAGGTAGCCTTTTAAAGTGGTAAATCTTCTCTTGATTTCATTCTCCTAGCCCACTAAATGATCAACCATTTCTCATCAAGCAAGAAGGAACTATGTGCGATCAAGGGTGGATTTTTTAAGCCTTTTACTATTGTTTGTCAGAAAAAAATTCAGAAGAAATGAGAGGAAATGAATTTGTATTAATCTTTCTAACTGACCTAGGAAAAGAATGAATACAATCTCTCTTTCCAATCTCTCTCTAACCGACTTAGAAATAGAAATTACAATTCTTTTTATCAGTCTCCTAATTTACAAAAGAGAGAAGGAATCGACAGAGATCCTTTCCTTTATTTAAAACTGCTCTTCTTGGTAGCGATGAGAGTTTGAATATTGTATCCTGTTGACGATCTGAGCACCTTGTTTCGTGGAACGTTCGTCTATTCTTCTTGACTTTGTGTCAGGGAAAAACTTGCAAAGCAAGCTTAAAAAATCTAAATAAGTTTATAAACTATGTAAAAGAGTTAATTTCAAAACTAAAATCAGAGAATAATCAATCTCTAAGTTCTATAACCAAAGATGGTTTGAAAAGCCAAGGCACCAAATTTCAAAGCTCCAAAAAAAGCTCATAATAATACTCTCCAAGGTAAATGATCCTCCTCCTCTCCCCTCTTCTTTTTTTCTAGCTAGCTTTTCAGCTATTTATACCGTTTAAGGGATGTAATTTCCCCTTAATTCACTCTATAATGGGGGTTTAATGGCCCCATTACATGGAAAAATGGTTTTGAAACCTTCAAATCACGTTTGAACTAGTCAAATGCGAGGTTCGTGTTTAGGAGCGACCCTCGTGTTTAGTTTATGAAACGTGGAGGTGAGCATTGCGTTCTGGCTCTGGATGCACGGAGATGAGCTTCGTGTTTACTCTTGATGCATGAGGATGACCCTCATGTTTGTGCTTGACACGCGGGGGTGAACCTCGCGTTTACTCTTGATATGCAGGGATGACCCTCGCGTTTGCTTTTGAAGAGATTATCAATTGTAATCACTTTCTTAGAGTGTTGTAAGGATCGTTATCTTGTAATCCTTGTATTTGGCTATTTGAAATGTAAGAATCATTAATTTGTAACTCTCATATATTGACGTGAAAGTCATCAAGTTGTAACTTTCATCGATTGTAGCGAAAGTTATCAAAATGTAACTTTTGTCTGTTGATGTGAAAGTCATCAGATTATAACTTTCATTGTTTGATGTGAAAGTCGTTAGATTATAACTTTTATTGGTTGATGTGAAAGTTATCAGATTGTAACTTTTATTGGTTGATATGAAAGTCGTCAGATTGTAACTCCCACCATCAGTGCTTATAGGGATCAGCTATCCGCAGTAATTTTTAGATAACCTGCAAAACCCCCTTCAAAGTTTTTAAAAGTTCACGGTTGACTGGAATAAATTTTTAAAATATTTTGGATCTCAATTTTGATATTGGAACTGTTGATTCCTCATCATGAAAGACTTGTTCACTATATCCGTTTCGAAGGCATCATGAACTTGGTTGAAGGGATTTGCCACACAAGACCCGTGCGAGAATGAACGTCATGCTTCTATTTCTAAAACGTGGGGGTGCTTCACGTATTATCCTTAAAACGTGAAGGTGAACCTCACATGTTGTCTTTGAAATGCGGAGGTGAGCCTTGCGTATGAAGTCTTTGAAACGCAGAGGTAAGATTTGTGTGTTGTCTTTGAAACGCGGAGGTGAGTTTCGTGTGTTGTCTTTGAAACGCGAAGGTGAGCTTCGCTTGTTGTCTTTGAAATGCGGAGGAGAGCTTTGCATATTGTCTTTGAAACACGGAGGGGAGCCTTGCATGTTGTCTTTGAAACGTGGAGGCGAGCCTCGCTTGCTGTCTTTGAAACGCGGAGGTGAGCCTCGTGTGTAAAGTCGAACCGACTTAGTGTGAACGCAAAGATCACATTACTGTATCTAGTAAGCTCTCCTCTTGATCTTATAAATATCGGGACGAAGATGCGTTTTTGAGATAAAACTCGTACCTGGAGAGCTAGATAAGCAGAACCCGAGCCACATCAGGTTCTACAGTAGCTGATCGACTTGGTAACGCTGATTGCAGAAGCAGATACTAGGAACACTAGAGGAGCGAGTAACGAGCCACATTACATTTTCTAGAGTACTACCACTAGTTGTACCAGTCATGCCTATTTAAGAGGCAATATCAATGATTTCACCATCACCACAACCAGCTGTTGATAGAGCCTTAGAGCAGGAGGCTTGGCTCTGTAAGAATAAGAAAAACATCAAGTACTGAGAGCACCATAGTTTCAGGGTACAACGGATTCATGTGCAGCCTATAAATGGAAGAAATGTGTAAAATTTTCTTAACGTTAACTCAGAACTAAAGCATATTTAGATGTATTCAATATAGAGAATATCACTAGAGGATAGCACCGGAGGATGGCACGGACTTCATATTTTTGCCGGAGCAGCGAATACCACTTATTTGGTAGAATTTTATTTGCTTATTTGATAAACAGTAGAGCTAGTCCAATTAAAGAAGGAAGACATGCCTGTAATTAATTATGGAATCATGACCAACATAATGAGAATGGCAAGGGAAAGTGAGACACCCCAGAGTTCACATAAGGCTGTAGTCCAAGGTGAAAACCGGATTGTCAAACCTGCCAAGCACCAACACCATGCTACAACATGTTTTACCATCACTGTTACTATCTCTCAAGTAGAATCAATAAATAGGTGAAGGTACAAAATAGGCAAATAATGGAAATAGTATAAGAACAGAATATGCATAAAATAAGTATATGAGAAATAATCAACAAATGAGCTCAACTGAAATAGTATAAGAATATCTCTAAACTATAATAATGTATCATGTCTCAGAATGAAGAGTCGAATAAATCTCACTAAGGCATTCAGCCTCCATCAACCTGCGACTATATGCGCTGAACTCATAACCTGAAAAGAGGGGAAACAACGAGCATCAAAGCACTAGCGAAATCATCTCTACCACCCTTAAGGGGAAGGGGTATCAGTATATAAGAAAATACTGGTTAGTACATATAAATATAAAGTCATCAATACTGCGCTAAATGGAAATTAGTACGTCGAGTGAAATAATCCAAACAATAAAACCCTTATGTATATACCTCGTATCTCATATTATGAATCACTAAATATCAATCTCAACTAAGAAAAAAATGCAAGTGAAATTAGTAACTAGAAATCCATAACTCGAGACTAGTACGTCGAGCAAAATAATCCAAATAAGGAAACCCTCATGTATATACCATATATCTCGAGCTATGAATCACTAACTACTAACTTCAAACCTATATATGAACAATCATCACAAACAGAAATATTACAGCTTCTACCCTCAATCATAATGAAACAATTTTCCACAATCTCATACTACCATTAGGTAGCTGGCACCATCATAAGGAAATATTATCCAGCTTAAACATTACAAAATACCATGTCATGTATGTCATTTATTCAATGTGTACCCTACTCATGGGTAAACTACATGGAATCATACTACAACTATATATATATGTATTCCTCTCTTTTTGCAATAGTGATACTCTTGTATGGTTCTTACTCAATCGCTCTGCAGCAATAGGTTTTATCTCCCAATTATAGCTACATAAAATAACAATACTCTTGTAAGGTTCACACAATAATATGCGGGATCAACTTTCTTACTTAATCGTTCTATGGAAACATGTTTTATCTCTCTATTCTAGATATGCTTCCAGATGATCGTAAACCGGTGAATAGGCATATCAGCCCAACCCGAAAAAATATACCAATCACCTTCGAGTATTTGGTAACCGAGGTCTCATTACGAGAAAAATAGCCAAATACTCCTAGTGTGGTACAACCGAGGTCTCATTACAGGATAAACAATCACATTGAGCATCCATAACTGATGAGCAATGCTTTATCCTATGTTAATTCACTTTTATCAACTCAACGTATGTCAAGTATCTTGACAATGCATGTCAATACATCATAAATTAAGTGTACGTGTGCATATCTCGGTGTGCATGTTAATATCTGGTATTCACCAATATCCCAGGTGTTAAACAACTTATAAGATTTGTAATACAACATAACAACATCGAGAAACATCTGTCGAAAATAGATGCAGTGAATAAAATCATGCACGGGCCAAATGTGTGATGGGCGGTTGACTGCATATATGCGGCGGTTGACCGCGACCTGTTTCAGGAGTTGCCCATGCCTCTGCCTGGCACGTGGTCGACCGGACATGATTCTAGAGTTCTGTACAGGTTTTGCACTGTGTTGTGTTCGTGACGTGTATTTATGACCTAAACAGGTTTAATTTATACTAAAACATATATAGAACATAGTAAACATCAAATCAACTTCTCTAGGAATTATCAAACATGTGAAACATAATTAATTGCATAATGAATCATAAATAAACTCTTAAACATGCACGAAACAACGTTACGAAGAAAAATCATTAAAATTCAGTTAAACCACGCTATTAATAACTCTCAGATCTTAAAATTCTTTAAAATAGGGGAGAGGTATTAGTAGAGATGAAACTCGCCTGAGACTTAATGCAAAACGTGAAAGATAGGATTCTAAAGTAGATCTCCAAGCCACAAACCGAAAAGCCCGCCTTAGAACCCTTAATCTCTCTCTCAAAATCAAATTATAGTTTGTAGGAGAGTTAGGTGGCTGCTAGGGTTTTTAGATTACTAAAAAATATGTAAAAACTCGTAAACAATATGTATATATATATCAGGGAAAACGAATATAGGCCTCAAATACCCGAAACCAAGTCAAAATAGGAAAAACAGTTTTTAGGTTTCGTGGTCGAGCGTGGCATTCGACCGGACTGCAGTCGACCGCGGCGGTCGACCGGACTGGAATTTTCTAGATTCCCAGGATTTGGCCATTGTGCATGTTTTCGACTCGATTCTTTCTCATGAATGAACTTTTTTATACTCAAAATACTTGTTAGTTTACTCATACACTATTTAATAATATTTTTCACAATAAATATCCACTTATTATAATTAATCACACATAAATTCAATTTATCAATTGTTAACTCAAAATTTTTAGGGTTTTACATTCAACCAAACTCCGTGATCGTATTATTAAAGATTAATAATACGAGAAAAGCACTAAGAGGGGATAATCCAGACAAGGAAACCCTCTCGTACCATTAATCCCCAAATTTGAAACATAAGCAAACATTTAAACTTAACAATCTAAAATGTATGCACTCTCACTTAACCCCCTAATTAGATGAAACTAGTACGTCGGGTAAAAAATCCAAACAAGGAACCCTCATATATATATCATATATTTCGAATGATTAGGAGCTAAGTGTTGAGTGACTCATTCTAGCGTTAAATATAAATGTGGATAAACAATATATATAGACATAGATGCAAATGCATATAAGAATATTCAAATATCCATAATTCTTACCTGTTCAAACATGTGTGGGTAGTCGTGACGTACATCCTCCTCGCACTCCCAAGAGGCTTCTTCGTCTCCTTGCTGGTTCCACTGAAATTTTACTAATAGAATGACTTTATTTCTATGCTTTTTATTCTCTCTAGCAAGAATGCATACCAGAATCTTTATGGTAATCAAATCGTCCTAGATCTCGATCTCTGGTATATCAATCACCCTCTGCTGCTCCTCGTCACGCAAATGCTTTTTGAGCATCGAAACATGAAAGACATTGTGTACACTCAACATCGATGCTGGAATATCTAATCTATAAGAAATAGCTCTAATACACATAGTAATCCTGAATGGACCAACATATCTCGGGGCAAGCTTTCCCCATCTACCGAATCGCTGAACACCTTTCATCGGTGATACTTTCAACATGACTAAGTCTCCGACCTGAAACTCTAGAGGTCATCACCTCTGATTCACATAGCTCTTTTGCCGACTCTGAACGGTAAGAATACACTCTCTAATCAATGCCACATTTTTGTGGTCTGCCTAACAAGCTCCGGCGCAAGCAATAGGCTATCCTCTAGCTCTGCCCAACATATAGGCGATCTGCAAGGCCTCCCGTATAATGCTTTATACAGCGCCATCCCGATAGTAGCTTGATAACTATTATTATATATAAATTCAATCAATGGGATATGATCCTCCCAGCTAGCCTAAAAATCTATCACACATGCTCGCAGCATATCCTCTAATACTTGATTCACCCTTTCTATCTGACCATCTGTCTATGGGTAAAAGACACTACTGAATGACAACTAGCTACCGAAAGCATCCTGAAAACTCCTCCAGAAATGGGATGTGAAGACTGAGATTCGATCTAATTCAATCGTCCCTGGGACTCCATGCAATCGAACTATCTCCCGGATGAAAATCCTCGCATATGTATATGCTATATAAGTCATCTTCACAGGTAAGAAGTGCGCCGACTTCATCAACCGGTCTACTATCACCCAAATAGAATCATTTCCTTTCATTGATTTAGGCAACCCTACGATGAAATCTATGGAAATATCTTTCCACTTCCACTCGGGAATGAGTAAAGGCTGTAGGGTTCCTGTAGGTCTCTGATGTTGTGCCATAACTTGCTGGAAGATAAAACACTTGGCCACATACTCTACAATCTCTCTACGTGTGTCTTTCCACCATAAATGCCTCTTCAGGTCCTTTTACATTTTCGCGTGACTGGATGTACTGTATATCTGGTACGATGCGCCTCGTCAAAAAGTTCCTTCTTTAGCTATGGATTATTTGGCATGACTAACCAACCCTTCATCCAAAGACCTCCATCTACTCCAATACTCCAATCAGCCTTGGGTTCTTTGGAGATCTCCCCCTTTTTGGTTTGAATCCAGGAATCCTCTAGCTGAGCTACGACCACTCTATCACTCCAAAATGGATGCACTGATAAGGCTCCTAAGAACGCGTGGCTCCCTCCAATCTCCGGCCTAAAATCATAGTGGCTGAGGGTATAAAGGTCTCGATATAATGAACATCTCAAAGCCGCAAGTCCATGACGATGCTTCCTACTTAACGCGTCCGCTACAATATTCGCTTTTCCTGGATGATATTGAAGTGCAAACTCATAATCATTTATAAACTCAACCCATCGCCACTATCTCTGGTTGAGTTATTTTTGTGAAAAGAGATATTTTAGGCTCTAGTGATCTGTGAATAATTCAAAGTATACTCCATATAAATAATGCCTCCACGCCTTTAATGCAAAGACCACTATTGCTAGCTCCAAGTCATGCGTGAGATAGTTTTGCTCATGAGTCCTCAACTATATCGAAATATAAGCCATAACTCTCTGGGTCTGCATCAGAACACCTCCAAGACCCGATAATAACGCATCTGTGTAGACGACAAAAGTCTTATCACTGCTGGGAATAATCAATACTGGCACTATGGTCAATTTAGTCTTTAAAGTCTCAAAGGCCTCCTATCACTTCGTTCCCCAAACAAATAGTACGCCCTTCTTAGTAAGGCGTGTAAGCGACATCGCAATCTTTAAAAAATCTTGAATAAACTTTCTATAATAGCCCACCAAACCTAAGAAGGTACGAATCTCTGTAACGGTCTTCGGCGGCTCCCAATCAAGAATGGCCTCTACTTTAGCCGGATCCACTGCAATGCCCTCCTGGCTAATAATATGGCCTAAAAATCTAACCTCTGACAACTAGAATTCACACTTGCTAAATTTTGTATATAACTTGTACTCCCGCAAAGTCTATAGTGCCAACCGCAAATGTTGCTCATGCTCGGCCTCCGATCTCGAGTAAATAAGAATGTCATCGATGAATACTATAACAAACTGGTCCAAGTATGAACGGAAAACCCGATTCATTAAATCCATGAATACCACGGGTGCATTGGTCAGCCCAAATGGCATGACAAGAAACTTGAAAGACCCAAATCGAGTTACAAAGGCGGTCTTAGGAATATCCATCTCTCGGACCCACAACTGATGATAACTAGAATGAAGATCTATCTCCGAGAAATACTATGCTCCCTGCAACTAGTCAAACAAGTCATCAAGCCTCGGTAGTAGATACCTATTCCGGATAGTGACCTTATTCAACTCGTGACAATTGATGCACAATCGCATGCTCATGTCCTTCTTCTTCACGAAAAGGACCGGTACCCTCCACAGAGAATGACTCTGGTGAATGAAACCCTAAGACAACTGTTAGACCCTAGAGGGGGGGTGATTAGGATCTTATGCTAATCTAACCCCGATTAAATTCTAATTAAAATTATATTGATTAATTTGTTCTTGCATGAAATATATGAGATGGATATGAACAAGAATAATATGAATAAGCACAAATAAAATATACGCTAAGCAAAACACAAGCACATGATATGTTTACGAGGTTCGGTCACCACAACCTACGTCCCCGCTCCTCACCTCGAGGAGATCTCCACTATCACAATCCGGTTTGGAAGCCGAAACTTCTACACACTCGGTTGTACAAGTTTACCGAAAACTCTCACACAACAAACACTATGCAATCACACTTTACACACTAAGTGTAGGAACCTAGCCCGTGTCCTCCTCCTCAAGTGCTCGGATACAACCTCACCAAGGGTTCGTCAACCGACGCCACTCCTATTGGATTCGACCCCGTCTCACGCCTTACACTTCTCTCGGTGTACAAGTGTATTACAAGTGATACTCACAACAATGGTTGAATACAATGATTTGTTCTCGATAACAAATGAGAACGCAATGAAGCTCAAACTCACTAAATCACACACTGTTACCCAACAATATATATTATGGAAATATTAAAGCTTAATAAAGTGTGTGTGTGTGAGATATCAGTGAATAGAAAATATGCAACTCAATAAATACAGCTAAGATATGAAAATAAAATAATAAGCTATATGTAAAATGAGTTAAGAAAACTTCTCAATAGACAAGAAGAATAGTATATGATGGAATTGAAAGCCTCTTCTTGTTGTAGAAAACTTCTTTTAAAACAGACTGACGAAATCAGCTTAAACAGCTCTTAATCTTTTGTTAAAAACTTATTGTAAAACAAACTCCTTAGTTGTTGAAAGAGGAAGGCAATAGGGTATTTATACCCACTCAAAACATCAGCCAAAACAATATTAAAAAAACCAAAATAGCCCCAAAGAATCAAATCAGAAAATAGTCGTTAGAAAGCAATTATGAGTTCGGCGGTCGACCGTGAGAAACTGGCGGTCGATCGCGAAGCGCAAAATCTAAAAGAACTGTTTTGAAAAGCTGGCGGTCGACCGCGGCGGTCGACGGAGAAAGTCTCTGGATTGAGCCACAGTCGACAGCCATGGTCGACCATGATCTAATAAAAGGCATAATATAAAAATTAACTACTGGCGGTCGACCGTGGCGGTCGACCGCAAACTGATACATGTCAAATTATAGGTTTTGGGCTGATTTCGAAAATACGTTAAAAATATCAAATCAATTTCAAAAATAGTAAAACTTTAGGGAAAGTTTCTAAATGATAGAATAAACATGTTTGAAAAGGAATTTTTGAAAATACAATTTTTGTTTGTGAAAACTCACTATTTTTGAAAAGTGTTCATAAAACCTATTTTTCGCGAACATGAAAATTGAAATATGACTTGTAAACTCGTGTATATATATACCATGCATACATTATATATATTATGAAATATGAACGAGCTGTAAACATGAAATAAAAGCTATTGTAACAATGTTTGATAAAAAATCATTTGTATGATATAAAATGTCAGTGTTGTGTTTACATGTTGAGCTTAAATATAATCATACGATATATGTAAGCAAACTAAACTTATACCTAGGTGAATGCACACACATAAACTTGAATCTTTAACTCTTGATTGTCGTGTGTTGAATTTCCTGTAAAGAGAAAAACCAAACAACAAAACTAGAAAATAGATTAGCTATAAATTGTTTGACAAATCATCATCAAAACCATAGGGCAAAAAATCTCCCCCTTTTTGATGATGGCAAACAATTTATTTAGTGATATGAAATTTTATATGAATAAACCAAATAGATTATGTAGTTACATGTGAATAAACCACATATGACTACATTACATATCTTTCCATCAATATGAATAAACCAATGAATTAAACCAATAAATTAAACTAATAACATGTAGTTTTTCTCCCCCTTTGACAACATCAAAAAGAGGGGGGAAAAATAGGAGCAACGCTCCCCCTGCATTCATGCACAGATTGAATAATCAATAGTCCCCCTGTCAATTTGCATAAATGACATAACAAAATAATAAGAAGAATATATATGGGAGCTACACATCCATAACCATCCATAAACATTATAAACATTCATAATCATCATAAACATCCATAACAAGCTATTAAAATAATAAATATAAAACCAAATTTTTTGCATAAATAGCATCCTTAAAATGATAGTCATAAGCTAAAAGAAAATCATAAAATAATAGTCATAAGCTATCATAACCACAATAACCAGAAATAGTTCCACAATACACATAGTTTTTCAAACACAAACCATAAAGTTATTACAACTCCAAAATAAAAGATAAGTATCCAGTTTTAGTTCAACAAAAACATAAACCCAATAACATCAAGAATCAATCACCACCATCATCAGATGCAGAGACGGAGCCAGATCCAGAATTAGAGCCAGAAGTAGATCCTTCTTCAGAGCCCTCTTCAAAACTAGGGTCAGAGCTGGAAGAGGGATCCGGAATCCCAAGAGACTGACGCTGATAGCTAAGAAGAGTCCTAATATCCTCCTGAATACTTGAGACCTGAGTCTCAAGACGATCCAGTCGGTCACAAACATCAGAAGTTGAGATAGTGGAAGCTCTAGACCGAGAACGAGAAGATGATGGTTTTGTAGGATCAGATAAGGAGTCTGAAATTTGCATTCGGGAGAGAGAGACTCTATCAAAATATTCCTTATTGGGATAAACTTTGTGTTCATGAGATAGAGCAACACCGAAGTGTTGTAGAATAAGTGTGATGAAGCAACCAAATGATAGAAACTTGTAATGCTTACATGCCATGTTTTTTAAGAAAAACGTTTGCCCAATTCACTTTTATCTTGGCAAAAATGGCATATACAGCATTGACTTTGTCAGGAGCAAAGTGATCAAAGCTACCGGTCTTAGGAATAAGATTCTGAGCAACAATACGTGCGATGATTTTGGCAGTGGGGTTAAGTGATTTGTTGTTCATAGGGTAGGTGCAACCGGGCTTAAACATGATATCGTTCACATCCTGATCGGTGTGATCAATAGACATAAGCACAGCGTCACTTGATGGGATCTTAAGGATTCCCGCAAGCTCGTCAGCAGAAAAAGATATTTGAATATTCTTAACATATGTATTAATGGTTTGGAGACCATCAGCTGTAGATATAACAAATAGGTTTGCATAAAATAGATAAACAAGAAATGGATAATACGGAACCTTACGTTCCACATCTAATAAATCATGCAAACCAACAGCAGATAGAATTTCATGAATATTATAGATAGCTAATTCCTCGTATTTGATATACCTACTAGGTAGGATTTTCAACTTACAAAGTTCCCTATATTTCTTAACTAGGGGTTTGAACAGTAGAAAATCCTCATAGTTAGAGGCAACAGATGATGATGATGAACCAATATCTGGCTTAGATCTCTTCCTAGGAGGCATTGTATCGGAATAAAATCAACTAAGGTTTGGCAGATAAGGTTTAGACAGAAATTGAGAATAAAACCCTAGATAATGAAATCCTAGAACAAAAACAAGAACAAGATTGGTGAAGAGGATTACCCAACAAATTCTGGAGGAATCGATGAAGGATAGAGTCGCGGTCGAATGATGAGAGGGCGACGGGCGACCGTGGGGAAGAACTGAGAATTTAGGGGGGAAATTCGAAATGGGGAAAAACAAAGGGTCGGGTCTATAGAGATGAAGGAGCAGCTAAGATCAGTTCGAAATTAAGATCAAAGGTGATGATTGATTCGGGTTATGAAAAGTATCCAAATAAAAACCGAAACCTGATAAGAAAATGAGCAGGAAACAAAAAAAATCTCTTGCGGTCAACCGTGGTGGTCGACCGTGACAATCTTAGAATCTTTTACGGTCTACCGTGGTGGTCGACCGCGAGAAAAATAGCAGCAAAAGTTTGTAAAATCTAAATTTTTGTGAAAATTTCATTTTTGACCTTAATGAAAATTTTTTTTATGAGATATTATACATATATAAAACCTATTAGTTAGTAAAACAAAGAAATATTTTATGTTAACTTAATAATAACAAAAGCAACATCAAAACTCAAAAACAGCTATAGAACAAAAAAACAAAATGATAGTTATGAAATAAAACTCATTTTGGTACCCAAATCATTTTGGTACCACTAAAATTTGGGACATGACCCCTATTATTTAAATCCAAGGCCCTAGGGTCATGAACCCGCTTGGGCGTATTTTGTGTACCGATACGGTCAAAATAAAAATCATAAACATGACTCATGCGATTGCAATTTGTGCAATATAGGGGTTTGAATAGTTTGCGTTGACTAAAATGATGTACACGTGGTTCATGTGCACGTGGTTCATTTGCGTTGACATAACAACCACCACAACACAACACCACAACTAACCAACCAACCCACCAACCAATACCACCAACACTACGCACGCATACACCATCAACACCACCATCACATAAAAACATTATAAGTATATATTTTGAGGTTTGTGTTAGGGTTAGAGTTAGGGTTTGTGTGTAACAGTTTGTATCAGTGTGTATCAGTGTGTACGATATCATCTAATTAAAAAAAACAAAGTATATATATTACCTGTGACGACAGAAACCGTCTCCTATATGCCTCCTGAGGCAGAGTCGACATGAATTGTGTGAACTCCAATACGATCTGCTCCCGGCACCTCTATTCTTCCTCTGCAACCCGCTGATATGTTATTTGCTGCGACTGCTAATCTTCAATCTCTTTTAATCGCTGCTCCATCGAGTCTTGATATGAACTGCTTCCTGGTAATCCTTATGGTGCTGCAAACTCATAGGTGCTACTAGACTCGTGCGGCCTCTGCTCGGATCCTCTCCACCGGTATTTGTTCTTCCTACTGGGTCCAATGAACGTCTCGATGATGGAGTCCTCCTCTTCTCTACTTAGCCGGGCAGGAGTGTTAGAACAGACCTGAGACTGAGTCATTTGCTCCTGTACCTTGGCATGTAATTTCTCCTACGATATATCAAAACAACCCGTGCAAGTCGACTTACTAATGATGCATTGATATGAAATTGAATATATATAGTATTTATTGGACGGGGAATTCTACGGCTCGAAAATATGAGTGTACGATGTGTGTAGTTTCTATGTAATTAGCGATATAATAGTTACGCTAACCCCTTATCCTCACCCTCACCCCGACCTCACCCTCACCTAACCCTAACCCTAACCCTCAACCTCACCATCACCCCCACCCTCACCCTCACCCTTACCCTCAACTCACCCTAACCTCACCCTCACCCTAAACCTAACCCTAACCTCAACCCTCACCTAACCCTAACCCTAACCTAACCTTAACCCTCAAACTCACCCTCACCCCCACCCCTCACCCTCCGCCCTTACCCTCACCGATCCCTAACCCTAACCCTCACCCTCACCTAACCCTAACCCTCACCCTCACCCTAACCCTAACCCCCGCCTAACCCTAATCTTAACCCAAACCCTCACTTTCACCCTCCCCTAACCCTAACCCTCAACCCTCACCTTCACACCTCACCATCACCCCCACCTCCACTCCTCACCCTTACCTAACCCTAACCCTCACCCTCACCTAACCCTAACCCTCACCCTCACCTAACCCTAATCCTAACCTTAACCCACACCTAACCCTAATCCTAACCCTAACACTCGTCTAACCCAAACTCTAACCTTAACCCTCGTCTAACCATAATCCTAACCCAAACCCTAACCCTTACCCTAACCCTCATCCTAACCTAACCCTAACCCTAACACCCAATCTCAACCTCACCATCACCCCCACCCTCACCTAACCCTAACCCTAACCCTAACCCCCAACCTCAACCTCACAATCACCCCCACCCTCACCTAACCCTAACCCTAACCCTAACCCTCACCCTCCACTAACTCTAACCATAACCTTAATCCTCAAACTCACTCTCACCCTCACCCCCACCCCTCACCTAACCCTAACCCCTCACCTAACCCTAATCCTAACCCTAACCCTCGCCTAACCCTAACCCTCGCCTAACCCTAACCCTCGCCTAACCCTAATCCAAACCCAAACCCAAACCCTAACCCTAACCCTAACCCTCACCATCACCCCCCCCCCTCACCTAACCCTCGCCTAACCCTAATCGTAACCCAAACCCTAACCCTAACCCTAACCCTAATCCTAACTCTAACCCAAACCCTCACCGAACCCTAACCCTAACCCTCGCCTAACCCTAATCCAAACCCAAACTCAAACCCTAACCATCACCATCACCCCCACCCTCACCTAACCCTCGCCTAACCCTAATCGTAACCTAAACCCTAACCCTAACCCTAATCCTAACTCTAACCTTAACCCTCACCGAACCCTAACCCTAACCCTAACCTAACCCTAACCATCGCCTAACCATAACACTAATTAAATTTAATTTTTTTATATCATAATTTCATCAAGATAAACATTTTTTATTAGGGTTTGGGTTTCTTGCATAATTTTTTTTGTTTTACCAAAATTAAACTCTAATTGTAAAAATTAAATTACCCTACCCCTAACCTAACCCTAACCATCGCCTAACCATAACACTAATTAAATTTAATTTTTTTATATCATAATTTCATCAAGATAAACATTTTTTATTAGGGTTTGGGTTTCTTGCATAATTTTTTTTGTTTTACCAAAATTAAACTCTAATTGTAAAAATTAAATTATAATTGCAAAAATTAACAAATCCCTCTTTCTCTCTCCCACCCCCTCAATCTCTCCTTCTCTCTCCCTCTCTCTCGTCGGTCGACGCCGGCGGCCGTTGGTCGGCTCGCTGCCGGCGTC
>NC_033795.1:38281798-38432971 GCF_001876935.1 Asparagus officinalis
ATATAAGCATCCTCAATAATTTCTCATAAATCGAATTGTTTAGATTGAACGAAAAGTTTGTATCTAACACGCCATTAAGCATAGAGAAAAATATCTAAATAAGGAGCAATATTAATAGCATAACCTAAACTAGATGCACCAAACATATCCATAATGATTATGTGCAAGAAGCAAAATGCGATCAACACTAGATTAGCTCAAAAACGATAACTTGAATCTTTAACTCAAGGTGATTAGTCCTTAAATCAAATAGCACCAAGCCCTGATACCAATTGTTAGACACTAGGGGGGTGATTAGGATCTTATGCTAATATAATCCCGATTAAATTCCAATTAAAGTTATATTAATTAATTTGTTGTTCATAGGGTAGGTGCAACCGGGCTTAAACATGATATCGTTCACATCCTGATCGGTGTGATCAATAGACATAAGCTCAGCGTCACTTGACGGAAACTTAAGGATTCCCGCAAGCTCGTCAGCAGAAAAAGATATTTGAATATTCTTAACATATGTATTGATGGTTTGGAGACCATCAGCTGTAGATGTAACAGATAGGTTTGCATAAAATAGATAAACAAGAAATGGATAATACGGAACCTTACGTTCCACATCTAATAAATCATGCAAACCAACAGCAGATAGAATTTCATGAATATTATAAATAGCTAATTCCACGTATTTGATATACCTACTAGGCACGATTTTCAACTTACAAAGTTCCCTATATTTCTTAACTAGGGGTATGAACAGTAGAAAATCCTGATAGTTAGAGGCAATAGATGATGATGAGGAACCAATATCTGGCTTAGATCTCTTCCTAGGAGGCATTGTATCAGAATAAAATCAACTAGGGTTTGGCAGATAAGGTTTAGACAGAAATTGAGAATAAAACCCTAGATAATGTAATCCAAGAACAGAAACAAGAACAAGATTGGTGAAGAGGATTACCCAACAAATTCTGGAGGAATCGATGAAGGAGAGAGCCGTGGTCGAACGATGAGAGAGTGATGGGCGACCGTGGGGAAGAACTGAGAATTTAGGGGGGAAATTCGAAATGGGGAAAAACAAAGGGTCGGGTCAATTGAGATGAAGAAGGAGTGGCTAAGATCAGTTCGAAATTAAGATCAAATGTGATGATTGATTCAGGTTAAGAAAAGTATCCAAATAAAAATCGAAACCCGATAAGAAAATGAGTAGGAAACAAAAAAAATCTCTTACGGTCGACCATGGCGGTCGACCGTGACAATCTCAGAAACTTTTACGGTCGACCGTGGCGGTCGACCACGAGAAAAATAGCAGCAAAAGTTTGTAAAATCTGAATTTTTATGAAAATTTCATTTTGGACCTTAATGAAAATTTGTTTTATGAGATATTATACATATATAAAACCTATTAGCTAGTAAAACAAAGAAATATTTTATATTAACTTAATAATAACAAAAATCAACATCAAAACTCAAAAACCACTATAAAACAAAAAAAACGATAGTTATGAAATAAAACTCATTTTGGTACCCAAATAAATTTGGTACTACTAAAATTTGAGACATTACCCCTATCATGTAAATCCAAGGCCCTAGGGTCATGAACCCGCTTGGGCATATTTTGTGCACCGATACGATCAAAATAAAAATCGTAAACATGACCCAGTTGACCAAAATGATGTGCACGTGGTTCATTTGCAAAAATAGATTTTTCTTTGTAATTATTTTGCAAACGAGAATTTCTTTTCTAATCAAAACAAAACATGGCCAAATGACCAAAACGACCATAATAATCACATTTGTACAATTGAGCATGTTTATGATTTACACTATGTGTGTTTACATGTGTATGTGAAGCTTGATGGGATGCACAATCATCAATAGGCTTATCAATCTTTTGTGCATTATGACAAAATTGGGCTAAATGGCATTTAAGACCGCATAAAGAACATTTGTGAATTTTTGTCATACATGTGTGCATAGTGAATAGGTTTCTTATAAGAATTAACATTGAACTTTGCACACAAGTCCATAAGTTTTTTGTTATTAGTAATACAAGTGTTTAGTGTTGAATCTAAGGTAGATATTCATTTTCTCATTTGATTCAACTCATCATTGTGCTACAAGTATTGCTACTAGAAGTAGGATAAACGTGATTATTCAACATAGATTTTAACTTATCTACTTCTAACATGGCATCACATTTTTCATGAAGCAAACTAGCATTTTTTAATCTAAAATTTTTATTGCATTCTTTAAGAATTATATTTTCATTTGCAATGAAATCAAACTTAGTGGCTAGTGTTTCATGAATGGATTTTATATTAATATACTTACTTTTTACATCAATATAGCAATTGTGTAATTTTTCAAACTCAAGAGCAAGCTCGTCAAAAGTAATAACATCATCGTTGTCAAGCTCGCATACCTCACTAGGGTTATCACCTAGTGGCAGTGTACATGGAGATGAGGCTTCTTTAGAACTCAAAGCGGGATTTTCCAACGCTTATTGAATGGCCTCCAAGTACCCTTGATGTGCTTCAATGAATTTCCATAAGGTGTAAATACTATCAAAATGAGCAAATTTGTTAGAAAAGAATGAGTGAAAGGTACTAAGCAAATATTCTAACAAAAGCTTGTTCATATTAAACATTCTTTTATCATCTTTATTCCACTTGGATTTTTTTCGAAGTGGGAATAATATAAGCATCCTTAATAATTTCTCATAAATCGAATTGTTTAGATTGAACGAAAAGTTTGTATCTAACACGCCATTAAGCATAGAGAAAAATATCTAAATAAGGAGCAATATTAATAGCATAACCTAAACTAGATGCACCAAACATATCCATAATGATTATGTGCAAGAAGCAAAATGCGATCAACACTAGATTAGCTCAAAAACGATAACTTGAATCTTTAACTCAATGCGATTAGTCCTTAAATCAAATAGCACCAAGCCCTGATACCAATTGTTAGACACTACGGGGGTGATTAGGATCTTATGCTAATATAATCCCGACTAAATTCCAATTAAAGTTATATTAATTAATTTGTTGTTCATAGGGTAGGTGCAACCGGGCTTAAACATGATATCGTTCACATCCTGGTCGGTGTGATCAATAGACATAAGATCAGCGTCACTTGACGGAAACTTAAGGATTCCCACAAGCTCGTCAGCAGAAAAAGATATTTGAATATTCTTAACATATGTATTGATGGTTTGGAGACCATCAGCTGTAGATGTAACAGATAGGTTTGCATAAAATAGATAAACAAGAAATGGATAATACGGAACCCTGTAGATGTAACAGATAGGTTTGCATAAAATAGATAAACAAGAAATGGATAATACGGAACCTTACGTTGCACATCTAATAAATCATGCAAACCAATAGCAGATAGAATTTCATGAATATTATAAATAGCTAATTCCACGTATTTGATATAGCTACTAATCACGATTTTCAACTTACAAAGTTCCCTATATTTCTTAACTAGGGGTATGAACAGTAAAAATCCTGATAGTTAGAGGCAATAGATGATGATGAGGAACCAATATCTGGCTTAGATCTCTTCCTAGGAATGATGATGAGGAACCAATATCTGGCTTAGATCTCTTCCTAGGAGGCATTGTATCAGAATAAAATCAACTAGGGTTTGGCAGATAAGGTTTAGACAGAAAATCTCTTCCTAGGAGGCATTGTATCAGAATAAAATCAACTAGGGTTTGGCAGATAAGGTTTAGACAGAATATGAGAATAAAACCCTAGATAATGAAATCGAAGAACAGAAATAAGAACAAGATTGGTGAAGAGGATTACCCAACAAATTCTGCAGGAATCGATGAAGGAGAGAGCAGTGGTCGAACGATGAGAGAGCAACAGGCGACCGTGGGGAAGAACTGAGAATTTGGGGGGGGGGGATTCGAAATGGGGAAAAACAAAGGGTCGGGTCAATTGAGATGAAGGAGTGGTTAAGATCAGTTCGAAATTAAGATCAAATGTGATGATTGATTCGGGTTAAGAAAAGTATCCAAATAAAAATCGAAACCCGATAAGAAAATGAGTAGGAAACAAAAAAAATCTCTTACGGTCGACCGTGGCGGTCGACCGTGACAATCTCAGAAACTTTTACGGATGACAGTGGCGGTCGACCGCGGGAAAAATTGCAGCAAAAGTTTGTAAAATCTGAATTTTTATGAAAATTTCATTTTGGACCTTAATGAAAATTTGTTTTATGAGATATTATACATATATAAAACCTATTAGCTAGTAAAACAAAGAAATATTTTATATTAACTTAATAATAACAAAAATCAACATCAAAACTCAAAAACCACTATAGAACAAAAAAAACGATAGTTATGAAATAAAACTCATTTTGGTACCCAAATCAATTTGGTACTACTAAAATTTGAGACATGATCCCTATCATGTAAATCCAAGACCCTAGGGTCATGAACCCGCTTGGGCATATTTTGTGCACCGATACAATCAAAATAAAAATCGTAAACATAACCTATATGATTGTAATTTGTGCAATGTAGGGGTTTGAATGATTTGCGTTGACCAAAATGATGTGCACGTGGTTCATTTGCAAAAATAGATTTTTCTTTGTAATTATTTTGCAAACGAGAATTTCTTTTCTAATCAAAACAAAACATGGCCAAATGACCAAAAGGACCACAATAATCACATTTGTACAATTGAGCATGTTTATGATTTACACTATGTGTGTGCACATGTGTATGTGAAGCTTGATAGGATGCACAATCATCAATAGGCTTATCAATCTTTTGTGCATTATGATAAAATTGGGCTAAATGGCATTTAAGACCGCATAAAGAACATTTGTGAATTTTGTCATACATGTGTGCATAGTGAATTTTGTCATACATGTGTGCAATTGTGTAATTTTTCAAACTCAAGATCAAGCTCGTCAAAAGTAATAACATCATCGTAGTCAAGATCGCATACCTCACTAGGGTTATTACCAAGTGGTAGTGTACATGGAGATGAGGCTTCTTTAGAACTCAAAGCGGGATTTTCCAACGCTTGTTGAATGGCCTCCAAGTCCCCTTGATGTGCTTCAATGAATTTCCATAAGGTGTAAGTACTATCAAAATGAGCAAATTTGTTAGAAAAGAATGAGTGAAAGGCACTAAGCAAATATTCTAACAAAAGCTTATTCATATTAAACATTCTTTTATCATCTTTATTCCACTTGGATTTTTCCGAAGTGGGAATTATATAAGCATCCTCAATAATTTCTCATAAATCGAATTGTTTAGATTGAACGAAAAGTTTGAATCTAACACGCCATTAAGCATAGGGAAAATATCCAAATGAGGAGCAATATTAATAGCATAACCTAAACTAGATGCACCAAACATATCCATAATTATTATGTGCAAGAAGCAAAATGCGATCAACACTAGATTAGCTCAAAAACGATAACTTGAATCTTTAACTCAAGGCGATTAGTCCTTAAATCAAATAGCACCAAGCTCTAATACCAATTGTTAGACCCTAGGGGGTGATTAAGATCTTATGATAATCCAATCCCGATTAAATTCCAATTAAAATTATATTAATTAATTTGTTGTTCATAGGGTAGGTGCAACCGGGCTTAAACATGATATTGTTCACATCCTGATCGGTGTGATCAATAGACATAAGCTCAGCGTCACTTGACGGAAACTTAAGGATTCCCGCAAGCTCGTCAGCAGAAAAAGATATTTGAATATTCTTAACATATGTATTGATGGTTTGGAGACCATCAGCGGTAGATGTAACAGATAGGTTTGCATAAAATAGATAAACAAGAAATGGATAATACGGAACCTTACGTCCCACATCTAATAAATCATGCAAACCAACAGCAGATAGAATTTCATGAATATTATAAATAGCTAATTCCACGTATTTGATATACCTACTAGGCACGATTTTCAACTTAAAAAGTTCCCTATATTTCTTAACTAGGGGTATGAACAGTAGAAAATCCTGATAGTTAGAGGCAATAGATGATGATGAGGAACCAATATCTGGCTTAGATCTCTTCCTAGGAGGCATTGTCTCAGAATAAAATCAACTAGGGTTTGGCAGATAAGGTTTAGACAGAAATTGAGAATAAAACCCTAAATAATGAAATCCAAGAACAGAAACAAGAACAAGATTGGTGAAGAGGATTACCCAACAAATTCTGGAGGAATCGATGAAGGAGAGAGCCGTGGTCGAACGATGAGAGAGCGACGGGCGACCGTGGGGAAGAACTGAGAATTTGGGGGGGAAATTCGAAATGGGGAAAAACAAAGGGTCGGGTCAATTGAGATGAAGAAGGAGTGGCTAAGATCAGTTCGAAATTAAGATCAAATGTGATGATTGATTCGGGTTAAGAAAAGTATCCAAATAAAAATCGAAACCCGATAAGAAAATGAGTAGGAAACATAAAAAATCTCTTACGGTCGACCGTGGAGGTCGACCGTGACAATCTCAGAAACTTTTACGGTCGACCGTGAGAAAAATAGCAGCAAAAGTTTGTAAAATCTGAATTTTTATGAAAATTTCATTTTGGACCTTAATGAAAATTTGTTTTATGAGATATTATACATATATAAAACCTATTAGCTAGTAAATCAAAGAAATATTTTATATTAACTTAATAACAACAAAATCAACATCAAAACTCAAAAACCACTATAGAACAAAAAAACGATAGTTATGAAATAAAACTCATTTTGGTACCCCGAATCAATTTGGTACTACTAAAATTTGAGACATGACCCCTATCATGTAAATCCAAGGCCCTAGGGTTATGAACCCGCTTGGGCATATTTTGTGCACCGATACGATCAAAATAAAAATCTTAAACATGACCCATACGATTGTAATTTGTGCAATGTAGGGGTTTGAATGGTTTGCGTTGACCAAAATGATGTGCACGTGGTTCATTTGCAAAAATAGATTTTTCTTTGTAATTATTTTGCAAACGAGAATTTCTTTTCTAATCAAAACAAAACATGGCCAAATGACCAAAACGACCACAATAATCACATTTGTACAATTGAGCATGTTTATGATTTACACTATGTGTGTGTGCATGTGTATATGAAGCTTGATGGGATGCACAATCATCAATAGGCTTATCAATCTTTTGTGCATTATGAAAAAATTGGGCTAATTGGCATTTAAGACCACATAAAGATCATTTGTGAATTTTGTCATACATGTGTGCATAGTGAATAGGTTTCTTATAAGAATTAACATTGAACTTTGCGCACAAGTCCATAAGTTTTTTTGTTATTAGTAATACAAGTGTTTAGTGTTGAATCTAAGGTAGATATTCATTTTCTCATTTGAATCAACTCATCATTGTGCTACAAGTATTGCTACTAGAAGTAGGATAAACGTGATTATTCGTCATAGATTTTAACTTATCTACTTCTAACATGGCATCACATTTTTCATGAAGCAAACTAGCATTTTTTAATCTCAAATTTTTATTGCATTCTTTAAGAATTATATTTTTATTTGCAATGAAATCAAACTTAGTGGCTAGTGTTTCATGAATGGATTTTATATTAACATACTTACTTTTTACATCAATATAGCAATTGTGTAATTTTTCAAACTCAAGAGCAAGCTCGTCAAAAGTAATAACATCATCGTTGTCAAGCTCGCATACCTCACTAGGGTTATCACCTAGTGGTAGTGTACATGGAGATGAGGCTTCTTTAGAACTCAAAGCGGGATTTTCCAACGCTTGTTGAATGGCCTTCTAGTCCCCTTGATGTGCTTCAATAAATTTCCATAAGGTGTAAGTACTATTAAAATGAGCAAATTTGTTAGAAAAGAATGAGTGAAAGGTACTAAGCAAATATTCTAACAAAAGCTTGTTCATATTAAACATTCTTTTATCATCTTTATTCCACTTGGATTTTTCCAAAGTGGGAATAATATAAGCATCCTCAATAATTTCTCATAAATCGAATTGTTTAGATTGAACGAAAAGTTTGAATCTAACACGCCATTAAGCATAGGGAAAAATATCTAAATGAGGAGCAATATTAATAGCATAACCTAAACTAGATGCACCAAACATATCCATAATGATTATGTGCAAGAAGCAAAATGCGATCAACACTAGATTAGCTCAAAAACGATAACTTGAATCTTTAACTCAAGGCGATTAGTCCTTAAATCAAATAGCACCAAGCCCTGATACCAATTGTTTGATCCTAGGGGGGTGATTAGGATCTTATGCCAATCTAATCCCGATTAAATTCCAATTAAAGTTATATTAATTAATTTGTTGTTCATAGGGTAGGTGCAACCGGGCTTAAACATGATATCGTTCACATCCTGGTCGGTGTGATCAATAGACATAAGCTTAGCGTCACTTGATGGAAACTTAAGGATTCCCGCAAGCTCATCAGTAAAAAAAGATATTTGAATATTCTTAACATATGTATTGATGGTTTGGAGACCATCAGCTGTAGATGTAACAGATAGGTTTGTATAAAATAGATAAACAAGAAATGGATAATACAGAACCTTACGTTCCACATCTAATAAATCATGCAAACCAACAGCAGATAGAATTTCATGAATATTATAAATAGCTAATTCCACGTATTTGATATAGCTACTAGGCACGATTTTCAACTTACAAAGTTCCCTATATTTCTTAACTAGGGGTATGAATAGTAGAAAATCCTGATAGTTAGAGGCAATAGATGATGATGAGGAACCAATATCTGGCTTAGATCTCTTCCTAGGAGGCATTGTATCGGAATAAAATCAACTAGGGTTTGGCAGATAAGGTTTAGACAGAAATTGAGAATAAAACCCTAGATAATGAAATCCAAGAACAGAAACAAGAACAAGATTGGTGAAGAGGATTACCCAACAAATTCTGGAGGAATCGATGAAGGAGAGAGCCGTGGTCGAACGATGAGAGAGTGATGGGCGACCGTGGGGAAGAACTGAGAATTTAGGGGGGAAATTCGAAATGGGGAAAAACAAAGGGTCGGGTCAATTGAGATGAAGAAGGAGTGGCTAAGATGGGGGGAAATTCGAAATGGGGAAAAACAAAGGGTCGGGTCAATTGAGATGAAGAAGGAGTGGCTAAGATCAGTTCGAAATTAAGATCAAATGTGATGATTGATTCGGGTTAAGAAAAATATCCAAATAAAAATCGAAACCCGATAAGAAAATGAGTAGGAAACAAAAAAAATCTCTTACGGTCGACCGTGGCGATCGACCGTGACAATCTCAGAAACTTTTACGGTCGACCGTGGTCGACCGCGAGAAAAATAGCAGCAAAAGTTTGTAAAATCTGAATTTTTATGAAAATTTCATTTTGGAGAGAAAAATAGCAGCAAAAGTTTGTAAAATCTGAATTTTTATGAAAATTTCATTTTGGACCTTAATGAAAATTTGTTTTATGAGATATTATACATATATAAAACCTATTAGCTAGTAAAACAAAGAAATATTTTATATTAACTTAATAATAACAAAAATCAACATCAAAACTCAAAAACCACTATAGAACAAAAAAAACGATAGTTATGAAATAAAACTCATTTTGGTACCCAAATAAATTTGGTACTACTAAAATTTGAGACATGACCCCTATCATGTAAATCCAAGGCCCTAGGGTCATGAACCCGCTTGGGCATATTTTGTGCACCGATACGATCAAAATAAAAATCGTAAACATAACCTATACGATTGTAATTTGTGCAATGTAGGGGTTTGAATAGTTTTCGTTGACCAAAATGATGTGCACGTGGTTCATTTGCAAAAATAGATTTTTCTTTGTAATTATTTTGCAAACGAGAATTTCTTTTCTAATCAAAACAAAACATGGCCAAATGACCAGAATGACCATAATAATCACATTTGTACAATTGAGCATGTTTATGATTTACGCTATGTGTGTGTACATGTGTATGTGAAGCTTGATGGGATTCACAATCATCAATAGGCTTATCAATCTTTTGTGCATTATCACAAAATTGGGCTAAATGGCATTTAAGACCGCATAAAGAACATTTGTGAATTTTGTCATACATGTGTGCATAGTGAATAGGTTTCTTAGAAGAATTAACATTGAACTTTGCACACAAGTCCATAAGTTTTTTGTTATTAGTAATACAAGTGTTTAGTGTTGAATCTAAGATAGATGTTCACTTTCTCATTTGATTCAACTCATCATTGTGCTACAAGTATTGCTACTAGAAGTAGGATAAACGTGATTATTCATCATAGATTTTAACTTATCTACTTCTAACATGGCATCACATTTTTCATGAAGCAAACTAGCATTTTTTTAATCTCAAATTTTTATTGCATTCTTTAAGAATTATATTTTCATTTGCAATGAAATCAAACTTAGTGGCTAGTGTTTCATGAATGGATTTTATATTAACATACTTACTTTTTACATCAATATAGCAATTGTGTAATTTTTCAAACTCAAGATCAAGCTCGTCAAAAGTAATAACATTATCGTTGTCAAGCTCGCATACCTCACTAGGGTTATCACCTAGTGGTTGTGTACATGGAGATGAGGCTTCTTTAGAACTCAAAGCGGGATTTTCCAACGCTTGTTGAATGGCCTCCAAGTCCCCTTGATGTGCTTCAATGAATTTCCATAAGGTGTAAGTACTATCAAAATGAGCAAATTTGTTAGAAAAGAATGAGTGAAAGACACTAAGCAAATATTCTAACAAAAGCTTATTCATATTAAACATTCTTTTATCATCTTTATTCCACTTGGATTTTTCCGAAGTGGGAATAATATAAACATCCTCAATAATTTCTCATAAATCAAATTGTTTAGATTGAACGAAAAGTTTGAATCTAACACGCCATTAAGCATAGGGAAAAATATCCAAATGAGGAGCAATATTAATAGCATAACCTAAACTAGATGCACCAAACATATCCATAATGATTATGTGCAAGAAGCAAAATGCGATCAACACTAGATTAGCTCAAAAACGATAACTTGAATCTTTAACTCAAGGCGATTAGTCCTTAAATCAAATAGCACCAATCTCTGATACCAATTGTTAGACCCTAGGGGGGTGATTAGGATCTTATGCTAATCTAATCCCGATTAAATTCTAATTAAAATTATATTAATTAATTTGTTGTTAATAGGGTAGGTGCAACCGGGCTTAAACATGATATCGTTCACATCCTGATCGGTGTGATCAATAGACATAAGCTCAGCGTCACTTGACGGAAACTTAATGATTTCCGCAAGCTCGTCAGCAGAAAAAGATATTTGAATATTCTTAACATATGTATTGATGGTTTGGAGACCATCAGCTGTAGATGTAACAGATAGGTTTGCATAAAATAGATAAACAAGAAATGGATAATACGGAACCTTACGTTCCACATCTAATAAATCATGCAAACCAACAGCAGATAGAATTTCATGAATATTATAAATAGCTAATTCCACGTATTTGATATACCTACTAGGCACGATTTTCAACTTAAAAAGTTCCCTATATTTCTTAACTAGGGGTATGAACAGTAGAAAATCCTGATAGTTAGAGGCAATAGATGATGATGAGGAACCAATATCTGGCTTAGATCTCTTCCTAGGAGGCATTGTATCAGAATAAAATCAACTAGGGTTTGGCAGATAAGGTTTAGACAGAAATTGAGAATAAAACCCTAGATAATGAAATCCAAGAACAGAAACAAGAACAAGATTGGTGAAGAGGATTACCCAACAAATTCTGGAGGAATCGATGAAGGAGAGAGCCGTGGTCGAATGATGAGAGAGCGACGGGCGACCGTGGGGAAGAACTGAGAATTTGGGGGGGGGAATTCGAAATGGGGAAAAACAAAGGGTCGGGTCAATTGAGATGAAGAAGGAGTGGCTAAGATCAGTTCAAAATTAAGATCAAATGTGATGATTGATTCGGGTTAAGAAAAGTATCCAAATAAAAATCGAAACCCGATAAGAAAATGAGTAGGAAACAAAAAAAATCTCTTACAGTCGACCGTGGCGGTCGACGTGACAATCTCAGAAACTTTTACGGTCGACCGTTGCGGTCGACCGCGAGAAAAATAGCAGCAAAAGTTTGTAAAATCTGAATTTTTATGAAAATTTCATTTTGGACCTTAATGAAAATTTGTTTTATGAGATATTATACATATATAAAACCTATTAGCTAGTAAAACAAAGAAATATTTTATATTAACTTAATAATAACAAAATCAACATCAAAACTCAAAAACCACTATAGAACAAAAAAAACGATAGTTATGAAATAAAACTCATTTTGGTACCCAAATCAATTTGGTACTACTAAAATTTGAGACATGACCCCTATCATGTAAATCCAAGGCCCTAGGGTCATGAACCCGCTTGGGCGTATTTTGTGCACCGATACGATCAAAATAAAAATTGTAAACATGACCCATACGATTGTAATTTGTGCAATGTAGGGGTTTGAATGGTTTGCGTTGACCAAAATGATGTGCATGTGGTTCATTTGCAAAAATAGATTTTTCTTTATAATTATTTTGCAAACGAGAATTTCTTTTCTAATCAAAACAAAACATGGACAAATGACCAAAACGACCATAATAATCACATTTGTACAATTGAGCATGTTTATGATTTACACTATGTGTGTGTACATGTGTATGTGAAGCTTGATGGGATGCACAATCATCAATAGGCTTATCAATCTTTTGTGCATTATGACAAAATTGGGCTAAATGGCATTTAAGACCGCATAAAGAACATTTGTGAATTTTGTCATACATGTGTGCATAGTGAATAGGTTTCTTAGAAGAATTAACATTGAACTTTGCACACAAGTCCATAAGTTTTTTGTTATTAGTAATACAAGTGTTTAGTGTTGAATCTAAGGTAGATATTCATTTTCTCATTTGATTCAACTCATCATTGTGCTACAAGTATTGCTACTAGAAGTAGGATAAACGTGATTATTCATTATAGATTTTAACTTATCTACTTCTAATTTGGCATCACATTTTTCATGAAGCAAACTAGCATTTTTTTAATCTCAAATTTTCATTGCATTCTTTAAGAATTATATTTTCATTTGCAATGAAATCAAACTTAGTGGCTAGTGTTTCATGAATGGATTTTATATTAACATACTTACTTTTTACATCAATATAGCAATTGTGTAATTTTTCAAACTCAAGAGCAAGCTCGTCAAAAGTAATAACATCATCGTTGTCAAGCTCGCATACCACACTAGGGTTATCACCTAGTGGTAGTGTACATGGAGATGAGGCTTCTTTAGAACTCAAAGCGGGATTTTCCAACGCTTGTTGAATGGCCTCCAAGTCCCCTTGATGTGCTTCAATGAATTTCCATAAGGTGTAAGTACTATCAAAATAAGCAAATTTGTTAGAAAAGAATGATTGAAAGGCACTAAGCAAATATTCTAACAAAAGCTTATTCATATTAAACATTCTTTTATCATCTTTATTCCACTTGGATTTTTTCGAAGTGGGAATAATATAAGCATCCTCAATAATTTCTCATAAATCGAATTGTTTAGATTGAACGAAAAGTTTGAATCTAACACGCCATTAAGTATTGGGAAAAATATCCAAATGAGGAGCAATATTAATAGCATAACCTAAACTAGATGCACCAAACATATCCATAATGATTATGTGCAAGAAGCAAAATGCGATCAACACTAGATTAGCTCAAAAACGATAACTTGAATCTTTAACTCAAGGCGATTAGTCCTTAAATCAAATAGCACCAATCTCTGATACCAATTGTTAGACCCTAGGGGGGTGATTAGGATCTTATGCTAATCTAATCCCGATTAAATTCCAATTAAAATTATATTAATTAATTTATTCTTGCACGAAATATATGAGATGGATATGAACAAGAATAAAATGAATAAGCACAAATAAAATATACGCTAAGCAAAACACAAACACACGATATGTTTACGAGGTTCGGTCACCACGACCTACGTCCTCTCTCCTCACCTCGAGGAGATCTCCACTATCACAATCCGTTTTGGAAGCCGGAACTTCTACACACTTGGTTTACAAGTTTACCGAAAACTCTCACGCAACAAATACTATGCAATCACATTTTATACACTAAGTGTAGGAACCTAGCCCGTGTCCTCCTCCTCAAGTGCTCGGATACAACCTCACCCTAGGTTCGTCAACTAACGCCACTCATATTGGATTCGATCCCGTCTCATGCCTCACACTTCTCTCGGTGTACAAGTGTATTACAAGTGATACTCACAACAATGGTTGAATACAATGATTTGTTATTGATAACAAATGAGAACGCAATGAAGCTCACACTCACTAAATCACACACCGTTACCCAACAATAAATATAGCTCAATACAGTGTGTGTGATATCAGTGAATAGAAAATATGCAACTCAATAAATATAGCTAAGATATGAAAATAAAATACTAAGCTATATGTAAAATGAGTTAAGAAAACTTCTCAATAGACAAGAAGAATAGTAGATGATTGAATTGAAAGTCTCTTCTTGTTGTAGGAAACTTCTTTTGAAACAGACTGATGAAATCAGCTTAAACAACTCTTAATCTTTTGTTAAAAACTTATTGTAAAACAAACTCCTTAGTTGTTGAAAGAGGAAGGCAATGGGGTATTTATACCCACTCAAAACATTAGCCAAAACAACCTGAAAAGACCAAAATTGCCCCAGAGAATCAAATCAAAAAATAGCCGTTGGAAAGCAATTATGAGTTCAGCGGTCGACCGTGAGAAACTGGCGGTCAACCGCGAAGCACAAAATCAAAATGAACTGTTTTGAAAAGCTGGCGGTCGACCGCGATGTTCGACCGAGAAAGTTTTTGGATTGAGACGGTCGACCGTCACGGTCGACCGTCACATCCATCCAATAAAAGGTATACTATGAAAATTAACTACTGGCAGTTGACCGTGGCGGTCGACCGCAAACTGATACATGTCAAATTACAGGTTTTGGGTTGATTTCAAAAATACGTTAAAAATATTAAATCAATTCCAAAAATAGTAAAACTTTGGGGAAAGTTTCTAAATGATAGAATAAACATGTTTGAAAAGAAATTATTGGAAATACAAATTTCGTTTGTGAAAACTCACTGTTTTTTAAAAGTGTTCATAAAACCTATTTTTCATGAACATGAAAATTGAAATATGACTTGTAAAGTCGTGTATATATATACCATGCATACATTATATATATATATATATATATATATTATGAAATATGAACGAGCTGTAAACATTAAATAAAAGCTATTGTTACAATGTTTGATAAAAAATCATTTGTATGATATAAAAATTCAGTGTTGTGTTTACATATTGAGCTTAAACATAATCATACGATATATGTAAGCAAACTAAACTTATACCTAGGTGAATGCACACACATGAACTTGAATTTTTAACTTTTGATTATCGTATGTTGAATTTCCTGTAAAGAGAAAAACCAAACAACAAAACTAGAAAATAGATTAGTTATAAATTGTTTGACAAATTATCATCAAAACCATAGGGCCAACAATCTCCTCCTTTTTGATGATGGCAAACAATTTATTTAATGATATGAAATTTCATATGAATAAACCAAATAGATTATGTAGTTACATGTGAATAAACTGTTAGACCCTAGAGGGGGGTGATTAGGGTCTTATGCTAATCTAATCCGATTATATGCCAATTAAAATTAATTAACAAGTTATTCTTACAAGATAGATATACAATATGATATGAGCAAGAATATGCAATATGTTCAAAGAGATATATCCTAGCAAAGAGGTATATGATGAAATATATGCAGGGATATATAAACACAAGGGTAACATAAACAAACGTAAACAATGTAGTGGACAAGCTAGATAATGAGACAAAGGCGATATGAGCAATGAGCACAAATATAAATGAACGCTAAAGAACACTCAAACACAATCAAATAATCACGGAGTTCGGACCTTCCGTCCTACGTCTCCGCTCCCCACTCCCGGGGAGAAATCTACTATCACAACCGGGTTTTCTACGTTCACCCGAATAATGTTTACACCACACAATATGGTTTTCTAGTTTACCAAAAACTCTACAACTAACACACTCTTGTAATCCTACTCTACACCCTTTTCAAGTGTTGAACTAGACGTGTCTCCCTCAAGTGCTCGGATACAACCTCTCCCTAGGTTCGTCAACCGACGCCACTCCTCTTGGGACGATCCTCGACTCTCGCCACACACTTCTCTCGGTGTACAAGTGTATTACAAAGTGTATCCTCACAATTAGGCTCAATACAATAAATGTTTGTTCTCTACTATGAATGAGAACACAATGAAAGCTCGCACTCAATTATTACAACTCTCACCAACCCAAATATACTATGTATGAAAATACGATAAGCTCATGTGGGTGTGCGTAATAATGAGAATAAATAAAACTTAACTCAAGAAGAACTAGCAATAAGATTGATATGAAATACAATAGTAAAAATGCTAGGAAATAGAGTTAAGAAAACTTCTCTATAAACACAAAGAGAGAATGATGAAATATTGAAGATGAACTCTTCAACAACTGATGTAAGCTCCTCTTTGTAAAATCCCAAACTTAAAACAAACTAACCAAGCTTAAACCCTAATTAAACTCTTGTTTTAAAAACTTCTTGATTGGTTTGAGAACTGAGATCAAGGGGTTATTTATAGCCTCCCAAAACCTCAGCCAAAACCCCAAACAAAAGACCAAAAAGCCCCAAACAACGACTATAGAAAATAGCCGTTGGGAGTGAAAAGACAGAGCGGCGGTCGACCGTGGAAATCTCACGGTCGACCACGAGCAGCTCAGAAACAGGGTTTTGGCAAAAGACAACAGGCGGTCGACCGCGACGGTCGACCGCGACGGTCGACCGTGAAACTCTCTGGACTTCATACGGTCGACTGCCACGGTCGACCGCGAGCCACAAAAGAACAAACTGAGTTTTGAACTCAAGGGCGGTCGACCGTGGCGGTCGACCGCAAACTTACAAATGGAAAACCTGTTTTTCTGATTTTAAAACACTGTTTAAAAATATCAAATAAATTCAAAAAAATGTAAAACTTTGGGAAATGATTGTAGATATGATAATAAACATGCTACAATAACTGGTTATTAGAAAGGAGTTCCCAAATAAAAAATATCATCATTTTGCAAAAATAGTCCAAAACATGAAAATGTGAACATATGAGATTTGATATTTTAGCTTAACCATGTTTTAAAACAATACAAAATGGTTTTATAGACTTGAAGAAAGATGTAAACTATTGTTATGAAGTCTATAAACAATAAATATAATATTTTATCAAAATACACATATAATGCACTAAAACACGATTTCATTGAACTAAATAAAATTGATATTGATAAAATCATATAAATGCATATAAGTATGAAGCAAAAATATGTTTTTCAATTGTATTCAATTGTTTCATAGTAAACTTGATACCTATCAAACCAAAACATATATGTATATATATAACTATATATATATATACAAAACCAAAATGTGTATGTGTGTATATGATTGAGCTTAAAGTACTAACACACATAATATAAATCTAAACTACATTACCCAAGCAATCTTGATCTTCATTGAGCTTGACTTGGTACACTTGCGGATGAAGCTTGAACTTGAATCTTTAACTTTGAATTGCGTAGGCTTCAATCCACAATTTCGCCAACCTCCATTGGATTTGATCGTTGAAGCTCTATTCCATCCATCCTCCAACACGTTGTTTGCCTAGAATAAATACGAAAACACAAACACTAGACAAACAATATTAGATGTAAATTGTTTGCTAAATCACCATCAAAACAAGAAGGCCAACAATCTCCCCCTTTTTGATGATGACAAACAATTTACAAAAAGGAATATATGCATGAAGGAAATGAACATATACAAGATAATACACATGCATATAAATAAGGAATTGTATACTCACAATATTTCTCCTCCTTTGACAGCATCAAAAAGGGGACAAAAGAATTAAGAGAGCAAAAGCTCCCCCTACAAATAAGCATGGGTGAGTATAAAACAAGTATAGGGATTGCTCCCCCTGTCAAAATGCCTTAATGAATATATGCAATGAATACTAAGGCATACAAATGTGAGCAAGCATAGATGGAAAGTATGCTAAACACTCCTCATATACAAAAAGACAATGAAGACACATATAAATATATCATTATGAAGATAGTGTCTCATTACACTAATATAAAAGCCATATAAAAGAATAGATTTATGAAAACAAAAGAAGAGGAACATGAGAATCACGCAAAAAGTTTTCAAATAAAAACAAATCAGCCAAAAGAAATCATAAATCAAAGTTTAAATCCAAAAACGTAAAATCAAATCATCTTGATTCAAAAATCAAGAGAGGCAACTATATCTAGCTCTTGTGCTGGTATCAACCCATATAAACATTTTAGCACCCGGTAAACAAGATTTGAGAATAAACACCCAATAAATCTGGAGGGTTATATAAGTACAAATCTCTCATCAAAACAAAACCAATAATCATGAAAACAAAAGAATTTGATAAAGGAAAAATTATTTTCATAACAAAAAGATTTTAAAACATAATTTTCAAAACCAAGAAAAGGAAAAAAGAAAAACGCTAAAATATCTGGTTTAAAAATTAAATTTGTTTTGATACCCAAGAATTCTTGGTACCAAAAAGTTTAGGGCCATAACCCTTATCATTTAAGCTCAAAGCCCTAGGGTTATAAACCCTCTTGGGCATATGTGGTGCACGGGATCGGTCATAGCAATAATCACTCAAATGACCCTTCCGATTACAATATGTACAATGGAAAGGAAGCATTTGCTTATGTTGACCATTAAAACCCTTCCGATTACAATATGTACAATGGAAAGGAAGCATTTGCTTATGTTGACCATTAAAAGGTGCACGTAGAGCATTTGCAAACAAAGGTAAATTATTTGAAGCTTTTTACAAATGTGAAACATTATCAAAATAAAACTTTCCTAAGTGACCAAATCTACCACAAATATTACATTTATAAACATGTGGTCTACTAGAAACATTTGGCAAATGAGACTTATTTTTCAAATCAAACTACTAGAAACATTTGGCAAATGAGACTTATTTTTCAAATCAAAACAATATTTGGCCAAATGACCAAAATGACCACAAATATCACATTTAAACACATGAGCATGCTTATGATGAACATGATGAGTATGTGCATGTGTATGTGATGAAGAAGGTACATGAGATGCACAAGGAGCATTAGCATTCTTATGTTTGTGTGCATCATAGCAAAATTTTGATAAATGATTTTTTCGGCCGCAATTAGAGCATTTGTAAACTTTACTATATATGTGTGCATAGTGAGTGGATGATGACTTAGACTTAGCACACATATCCATAAGCCTCTTATGATTATTAATGCATGTTTGCAAAGTTGAATCTAAAGATGAAATGCATTTATTCATAAGATTCAAATCTTCATTTTTAGGCACATATACATTTTTATTAGAAGTAGAACATAAATAGTTATTTATAAAAGAAGCAGTATCATTTTGTATGTTCTCTACTTCTAACATGACATTATTTTTGTCATGAGTCAAGTTAGCAATATTCAATTTTAAATTATTATTTTCCAAATTTAGCATATCATTGTTTTCTTTAATAGCAACATTTTCTTGAGAAATGATATCAAATTTGGAAGCTAACTTCTCATGATCGGATTTTAAATCTTCATGCTTGCTTTGCAAATCAATAAAATTTTTATGCAATATGTTATAGGCTTGCTTTGTAAAATCTGAATTTTTGTGAAAATTTCATTTTGGACCTTAATGAAAATTTGTTTTATGAGATATTATACATATATAAAACCTATTAGCTAGTAAAACAAAGAAATATTTTATATTAACTTAATAATAACAAAATCAACATCAAAACTCAAAAACAACTATATAACAAAAAAAAAACAAAACGGTAGTTATGAAATAAAACTCATTTTGGTACCCAAATCATTTTGGTACCACTAAATTTTGAGACATGACCCCTATCATGTAAATCTAAGGCCCTAGGGTCATGAACCCGCATGGGCGTATTTTGTGCACCGATACGGTCAAAACAAAAATCGTAAACATGACCCATGCGATTGCAATTTGTGCAATAAAGGAGTTTGAATGGTTTGCGTTGACCGAAATGATATGCACGTGGTTCATTTGCAAAAATAGATTTTTCTTTGTAATTATTTTGCAAACGAGAATTTCTTTTCAAATAAAAATAAAACATGGGCAAATGACCAAAACGACCACAATAATCACATTTGTACACATGAGCATGTTTATGATTTATACTATGTGTGTGTACATGTGTATGTGAAGCTTGATGGGATGCACAATCATGAATAGGCTTATCAATCTTTTGTGCATTATGACAAAATTGGGCTAAATGGCCTTTAAGACCGCATATAGAACATTTATGAATTTTGTCATACATGTGTGCATAGTGAATAGGTTTCTTAGAAGAATTAACATTGAACTTTGCACACAAGTCCATAAGCTTTTTGTTATTAGTAATACAAGTGTTTAGTGTTGAATCTAAGGTAGATATTCGTTTTCTCATTTGATTCAACTCTTCATTGTGCATACAAACATTGCTACTAGAAGTAGGATAAACATGATTATTCATCATAGATTTTAACTTATATGCTTCTAACATGGCATCACATTTTTCATGAAGCAAACTAGCATTTTCTAATCTTAAATTTTCATTGCATTCTTTAAGAATTATATTTTTATTTGCAATGAAATCAAACTTAGTGGCTAGTGTTTCATGAATGGATTTTATATTTACATACTTACTTTTTACATCAATATAGCAATTGTGTAATTTTTCAAACTCAAGAGTAAGCTCATCAAAAGTAATAACATCATCGTTGTCAAGCTCGCATACCTCACTAGGGTTATCACCTAGTGGTAGTGTACATGTAGATGAGGCTTCTTTAGAACTCAAAGCGGGATTTTCCAATGCTTGTTGAATGGCCTCCAAGTCCCCTTGATGTGCTTCAATGAATTTTCATAGGGTGTAAGCACTATCAAAATGAGCAAATTTGTTAGAAAACGATGAGTGAAAGGCACTAAGCAAATATTCTAACAAAAGCTTGTTCATATTAAACATTCTTTTATCATCTTTATTCCACTTGGATTTTTCCGAAGTGGGAATAATATTAGCATCCTCAATAATTATCCATAAATCGAATTGTTTAGATTGAACGAAAATTTTGAATCTAACACGCCATTGAGCATAGGGGAAAATATCCAAATGAGGAGCAATATTAATAGCATAACCTAAACTAGATGCACCAAACATATCTATAATGATTATGTGCAAGAAGCAAAATGCGATCAACACTAGATTAGCTCAAAAACGATAACTTGGATCTTTAACTCAAGGCGATTAGTTCTTAAATCAAAGAGCACCAAGCTCTGATACTAATTGTTAGACCCTAGGGGTGATTAGGGTCTTATGCTAATCTAATCCCGATTAAATTCTAATTAAAATTATATTGATTAATTTGTTCTTGCACGAAATATATGAGATGGATATGAACAAGAATAATATGAATAAGCACAAATAAAATATACGTTAAGTAAAACACAAACACATGATATGTTTACGAGGTTCGGTCACCACGACCTACGTCCCCGCTCCTCACCTCAAGGAGATCTCCACTATCACAATCCGGTTTGGAAGCCAGAACTTCTACACACTCGGTTTACAAGTTTACCGAAAACTCTCACACAACAAACACTATGCAATCACACTTTACACACTAAGTGTAGGAACCTAGCCCGTGTCCTCCTCCTCAAGTGCTCGGATACAACCTCACCCTAGGTTCATTAACTGACGCCACTCCTATTGGATTCGACCCCGTCACACGCCTCACACTTCTCTCAGTGTACAAGTGTATTATAAGTTATACTCACAACAATGGTTGAATACAATGATTTGTTCTCAATAACAAATAAGAAGGCAATAAAGCTCACACTCACTAAATCACACAGCGTTACCCAACAATATATAGCATGGAAATATTAAAGCTCAATACAGTGTGTGTGATATCAGTGAATAGAAAATATGCAACTCAATAAATATAGCTAAGATATGAAAATGAAATAATAAGCTATATGTAAAATGAGTTAAGAAAAATTCTCAATAGACAAGAAGAATAGTAGATGATGGAATTGAAAGCCTCTTCTTGTTGTAGAAAATTTCTTTTAAAACAGACTGACGAAATCAGCTTAAACAGCTCTTAAACAACTCTTAATTTTTTGTTAAAAACTTATTGTAAAACAAACTCCTTAGTTGTTGAAAGAGGAAGGCAATGGGGTATTTATACCCACTCAAAACATCAGCCAAAACAACCTTGAAAAGACCAAAATAGCCCCAGAGAATCAAATCAGAAAATAGCCGTTATAAAGCAATTATGAGTTCGGTGATCGACCGTGAGAAACTGGCGGTCGACCGCGAAGCACAAAATCCAAAAGAACTGTTTTGAAAAGCTGGTGGTCGACCGCGGCGGTCGACCGAGAAAGTCTCTAAATTGAGCCACGGTCGGTCGTCACGGTCGACCGTGATCCAATAAAAGACATATTATGAAAATTAACTATTAGCGGTCGACCGTGACGGTCGACTTCAAACTGATACATGTCAAATTATAGGTTTTGGGCTGATTTCAAAAATACGTTAAAAATATCAAATCAATTTCAAAAATAGTAAAACTTTGGGGAAAGTTTCTAAATGATAGAAAAACATGTTTGAAAAGGAATTTTTGGAAATACAATTTTTGTTTGTGAAAACTCACTATTTTTTAAAACTGTTCATAAAACCTGTTTTTCGCGAACATGAAAATTAAAATATGACTTGTAAACTCGTGTATATATATACCATGCATACATTATATATATTATAAACTATGAACGAGTTGTAAACATGAAATAAAAGCTATTTGTAGGCGTATAAAACTCCCTATAGGTCCCTGAATACAGCTCAGCATGGTGATTCGATAAACCAACGAGCCATCGGGTGACGTATCTAAACACGAACGTCAGTCCACAACACCGAAGCCAAGTGACACGCAACGAAGCGGATTAACGAGGCGACAAGGTTAACGAACCATCGGGCGATGTATCTAAGCGTAATCGTTAGACCGCGACATCGAAGCTAAGTGAGATGTGACGAAGCAGATTAACAAGGATGCGAGGCTAACGAACCACACGCAAGCAACGGAATACATCCACTCGCGTGCGGAATCAAACTAACAGTTCGGTGAATCAAAGAGTCATCCAACCATAGAACGGATTTGAACTCAAACACCGAGGCGGATTTACTGCCATATTGGGATTCGGACTGCCAAACCAGAGTTCAGATCAGTGACAAAGCTCAGATAAACCACAGAACCGGACAACGGACACAACGGCACCACACCCGGGCGACTCGGCCAAAGCCGAACCACCCAGGTGGCTCGGCCCATTTTTGAGGGTTGGAACTTCTAGAGCCGAAACTCTGCCGAATTGAGAACTGAGCTTGGAGTTTTGAAGACTTGAAGACTTGGACATTCAGATCTGGTTCTTGGAGAGCATCCACGTCACAAAAGGCAGGAGTTCGAGAGAGAGAAATAAGATCTGAGATCTACACGAAGTAATACTCCGGATCAAAGCTTGGCCTTTCATCCCGAGAACTAAAGGCTATTATTTCCTTGGTGAAATAGTACCCCCCGACTGTTATTTCCTTAGTAAGATAACACCCGTCAAATCGTGTAGATCCGACCGGATCTAGATCGCGCGGTGGTCCACGGATTAACCCCGGTGTTGGCAAAGAACCCACAAAAGCGAGTGACCGCAAAACAGGAGCTCGTGATTCGTTCGAAAGGAAAGTTGTAATCTTTTTTATTTTTTTTTCTTTGATTTCATTGTAACCGGATCTTATAAAAAGACCGGATCTTTTGTAATCAAAAAGCAATTACTTGAGAAAAACAATGACTTTAATGAAAGCAACTTTCACCGCGAACAATCTGGCGACCACAGTGGGAGCCACCGATCTCGCTGCCGAGATCGTCACGTCGCATCTCACCCCAACTGATGCCAAAGTCGCATCGGGTGAAGTTCCACCGACCTCCAACGAGGTCAAACCTGTTCTTGCCGACGCCTCTACTGTTGAGGGCGTTGTGACTCTCTCAAAGAGAGCCTGCCAGAGGCGACGTCAACGCCTTGCGCGGCAACTCGCTAAGGCGATGGAGTCTACAGACGGAGTCCGCTACAACGCGGATCTGAAGAAGGCAAACAACCTCAACAACTGAAGAATGGCGGTTCCTCCAAGCCGCCAACGAACGAATGGATCCGGGTCAAACGGAACCATTCGACACTTGAAGAACGGATTCACAAACGCCGCGCGTTACTCGCACAAGCAAAAATTCTTGTGCAGGAGGCCAAGAAATTGGAGGAAGAAAGAGTGGCCAAAAAGCCGCCATCAACCCGCCAAGTGTGGAGGCCGAAGCAGCCTCTAACCAAAGTTCAACCTCCAGCGAAACAACCCAAAGCCGATATTCATCAGCGATAGTCTCCCCTCAAATGAGAAGGAGGAACTAATCGCTCTCATCAGGGAATACATTGACGTCTTCGCTTGGAACTATGAAGATATGCCAGGGCTCGACCCCAATGTAGCAATGCACCGCCTCGATATCAAGCCGGATGTCAAACCTGACAAACAACAGCAAAGACGGTTTCGTCCGCAGATAATGGAAGCCATTGAGGCAGAGGTTAAGAAGTTGATCGACTCAGGATTTATCCGAGAGGAACAACATCCAGACTGGCTGGCCAATATTGTTCCCGTCATGAAGAAGAACGGTAAAATCAGGATCTGTATCGACTTCAGAGACCTGAACACACCATATCTAAAAGACGACTTCCCTCTCCCAATCACAGATGTCATTATCGACAATACATGTGGATTTGAGAGAATGTCTTTCATGGATGGTTTTTCAGTATATAACCAAATCAAGATGCACCCAGATGATGAGAAGCATACAGCGTTCAGAACGCCCCTCGGTGTCTTTTGCTACACCGTGATGCCTTTCGGTCTAAAGAATGCAGGCGCCACGTACCAGCGAGCAATGACTAAGATTTTCCAAGAACATCTCAGGAAAACAGTCGAATGCTACGTTGATGATTTGGTTGTAAAAAGCCGCAACAAAGAGGATCACATCAAGGACTTGAAAACGATGTTCGAGCTCATGCGGAGCCATCAGTTGAAGATGAACCCTACTAAATCCTTCCTTGGAATGTCCAGCAGAAAATTTCTTGGATTCGTCGTCACCACTAAAGGAATACATATCGATCCTGACAAGGTGAAGGCGATACATGAGCTGCAACCCCCTAGAAATCTGAGAGAGCTCAGAGACTGCAAGGGCGGTTAGCTTACATCCGGCGGTTCATCTCAAATCTTTCTGGGAAGTGCCAACCGTTCTCTAAGCTGAACAAGAAAGGAGTATCATTCATCTGGGATGATGCCTGCCAAAAAGCGTTCGAAGATATCAAAACATATCTGGCGAACCCTCCTGTTCTCGTTGCACCGAAATCTGGTAAACCGTTCTTGATTTATCTCAAGGCGATGAACCACTCGATAAGTGCCTTACTAGCGCAAGACGATGATAACGGTCACGAACAGGCAGTTTATTACCTAAGCCGGACCTTGGTAGGCGCAGAGTCTCGATATCCGATGATAGAGAAAGAATGCCTCGCATTGGTGTTCGCAATGCAAAAGATGCGGCATTACTTAGTTGGACAGACGATCTATGTTATCTCCAACGTTAATCCAGTACGGGTGTTTATGACGCAACCGGCCTCTATGAATTGGCGGCTAGCGAAGTGGGCCCTTCTCTTGTCCCAATACGATTTGCACTTCAAGCAGCAGAAGTCGATAAAAGGACAGGCGATTTGTGACCTTTTGGCGGCAAACCCGACCACAGATACGGCAGAAGTCCAATATGATTTGCACTTCAAACAACAGAAGTCGATCAAAGGACAAGCGATTTGTGATCTTCTGGCGGCAAACCCGACCACAGATACGGCAGAAGTATATGATGACTTGCCGGATGAAACCCACGAGGTTAACACTACGTCGCACCAACAAGTATGGCAGTTATACTTCGATGGTGCTTCGAGAGCAGTTAATAGGGTAATAACCCCCGGAGGTTCTACAGTATCCTCTGGAGTTAGAGTTGTCTTAATTTCCCCGGGAAAGCATGTGATGCCTCGGGCTTATTCACTGACTAGCCCGTGTTCCAATAACGTAGCCGAATACAACGTGCTTCTCATTGGACTCAGTTTCGCCAAGGAGCTGGGGGTCGAATATCTCGAAGCTTTTGGGGATTCTCAATTGATAGTCAACCAAGTACGTAGAGAGTATGAAGTCAGGAACCAAGACCTGATCCCGTACCACCAGGAGGCCATCAAAATGGCAGATTCTTTTGAAGAATTCTTTATTGAATACATCCATCGTCTCCAGAACGCTTATGCGGATGCACTGGCAGCACTAGCGGTATCACTTGCGCAGCCTCCCGAAACTGAGCTGTTAGTCACAGTAAGGACGCATCAGCTCTGCATACCCATATACGATATGGATATTGAGGAGGAAGATGACGGAAACATAAACGCCAAGGAGGTGAATTCAACTCAAATTGGGTCTGAGTCCCGAGATTGGCGTTTTCCTATCATTGACTACGTCCAATATGGTATTTTACCAGAGGATGTAAAAGAAAGGGAATCAATCCGCCGAAGAGCACCAAGATTCTTCTATAATACCGAGACCCATATGTTATACCGTAGAGGGTACGATGGTTTGTTACTCCGATGTCTTTCGAACAAAGAAGCAGAAGAAGTTCTTAAGGAAGCACATGAAGGAGAATACGGTGCACATCAGCCCGGTCCCAAACTGTATGATCGCATCAGGAGAATGGGATATTTTTGGCCAACAATGGTTCGTGACACGATCGAATACGCCCGAGAGTGTCATGCATGTCAAATACATGCGAATTACATACACCAACCACCAGAGCAGTTGCACACGTCAACCACGTCTTGGCCGTTCGAGACATGGGGTATGGACATTGTCGGTCCTATTTTTCCTCCTTCAGTCAAAGGTGATCGGTTCATTCTCGCAATCACGGATTACTTTTCAAAATGGGCTGAAGCGATTCCGCTTAGAGAAGTGAAGACGAACAATGTCATCAATTTCATTAAGCATCATGTCATATACCGACACGGCGTGCCAAGACGGATCATTCATGACAACGGTCCACAGTTCATAAGCAACGCCTTCGTCAGGTTTTGTGACAAGTTCAAAATTCAAGATGTTTCGTCAACAGCTTATTATCCCGCCGCGAATGGATTAGCTGAGGCGTTTAACAAGACGATCATTAAGATTTTGTCAAAGCTCGTAAAGACAAATAAACGAGACTGGGACGATAAACTCGGTGAAGCACTCTGGGCTTATCGCACCACCATACGCACACCTACAGGGGCCACCCCATATTCGTTGGTATACGGATGTGAAGCTGTGCTACCATTGGAGATTCAAATCCCATCCCTTCGGATCGCCCTCGCAACCGAGATGACGACAGAAGAGCAACACCAGAAACGTCTCGAAGAACTCGAAAGGCTGGATGAAAAACGCTTGGAAGCTCAACAACACATTGAGTTTTATCAAGCCAGGATATCTAGGGCTTTTAACAAAAGAGTCCGACATAGAAGCTTCAAGGAAGGAGATCTGGTCCTCGCTGCTCGCCGACTGATAATCCTCAACTCCAAGAAGAAAGGTAAATTTGAACCCAAATGGGAAGGACCGTTTGTGATAGACACAGTCTACTCAAACGGTGCATATCGCCTGATTACTCAAGAGGGTTTTAGGCAATTAATGCCAATAAATGGGAAGTTCCTGAAAAAGTACTATCCCTAGTACATTCAGGATAACTCATTTATCGGGAAGTTCCTTGAAGAATATTACACTTAATATTCTAAAGGATAACCCAAAATCATATTCACCACCAAAATCCCTCACTGATCAATTTCAAATGACAGTGAGTCCACCAAAAATGTCTTTCTGGCCCTATTGACTCTTTCCATGAACAAGAGGTCCACTTTCAGTTCAGAGTCCCCTTTCGATAAACGAAAGAACTCCCTTCTTTTTCTCTTTGGTTAAGCATTCTCATGGTTATAACCGAAGTTAAAATTTCAATTTCGATAAACGAAAAACTCATCTTCAGATTAGATAACCAAGCCTATAAAAGGTAAGTTTATCTAAATTTTCCAGATTCTCGGAGTGGAGATCCCACTTCTAGTTTCTTTTGCGCTGGAAATAGAATATAAAATTCTTCCTTTCCAGAATCAAGGAATAGAATATAAAATTCTCCCTTCCTTGTATTCGGGTTCGCCTTCACCCTAAAAGAAGACCGGGAAATAGAATATAAAATTCTTTCTTTCCCGCACTGATCTTTTCCAAAATTTGTCAATCTAGGATTCATCCTAGGAAGTTTATCCCGAATCCTAAGCAGGGATAAGTCTGTGCCTAACACGCGTTGCCGGTTTAGTCTTTTTCCGTAGAAAAAGACACCAGAGTTCGATTTTGGGGTCTTCTATCCTGAAACCTAAGCAAGGATAAGTCTGCGCTTAACCCACGTTGCCGGTTAGTTCTTAACCGTTAAAAAGAACACCCGTTCACATATTCGACACTGTGACAGGTTGTTATTAATAACACCAAAATCCATGCCTTACACGCATGGAGAATTTCATCCTGAATCCTAAGAAAGGATATGCCGACGCCTAACACGCGTCGCCGGTTTAGTCTTTCTCCATAGAAAAAGATATCAGAGTTCGATTCTGGGGTATTTTACTAATACACGTTGCTGGGTAGCCTATTCACGTAACAATAGCGAAGCCTATGTATTCGACATCATAGCACAAAGTCTCGGAGAATTCACTCTCTTAGCACAACGTTACATGCAGAACGGATTTAGACAATCCGCATGCTAGCCCGATTCAAACGGTAGTCGGTAAAAGCTAATCAAATCCGTTAAAGACTGGGGGTTAGCCAAAAATCCTAAAGTCAACGCCTAACACGCGTCGCCGGGTAGTCTATTCCCGTGAGAAAGACGAAGTCTACGTATTCAATATCGTAGCACTAAGAGCGTTAACTCTCTTAGCACAACGTCACATGCGGAACGGATTTAGACAATCCGCATGCTAGCCCGACTCAAACGGTAGTCGGTAAAGGCTAATCAAACCCGTTGAAGGCTGGGGGTTAGCCAAAAATCCTAAAGTCAACACCTAACACGCGTTGCCGGGTAGCCTATTCCCGTAACAAATGGTAAAGCCTATGTATTCGACATCATAGCACAAAGTCTCAGAGAATTCACTCTCTTAGCACAACGTTACATGCGGAACGGATTTAGACAATCCACATGCTAGCCCGACTCAAACGGTAGTCGGTAAAGGCTAATCAAACCCGTTGAAGGCTGGGGGTTAGCCAAAAATCCTAAAGTCAACACCTAACACGTGTCGCCGGGTAGCCTATTCCCGTAACAATGGCGAAGCCTATGTATTCAACATCATAGCACAAAGTCTCAGAGAATTCACTCTCTTAGCACAACGTTACATGCGGAACGGATTTAGACAATCCGCATGCTAGCCCGACTCAAACGGTAGTCGGTAAAGGCTAATCAAACCCGTTGAAGGCTGGGGGTTTGCCAAAAATCCTATGAGTATTATGGTCAATCATGTCAAACGTGATGAGGAATCATAATAAAGATAAAGATAAAAACCAATTCAAACTGCTTCTTAATACTCCAATAAGGTATATGAGTATAAACTATTTCCTATTTTTGGTTGAGAATTTTTTGGAGAATATTTTTCTAAAAATATTCTTAAGGATAACTCAACAACACTACGCCGGACAACGCGTCATAAAATAAAAAACTCAACGCCAACAATCGATGGTCAGTTCTATGTTGAACCAGCAAACACGAGCTAAAGATCAGAAAGTCAGGAATCGACTTCAAGTTTAAAATTCCGACAACGGTCAGACAATAAATTACAGATATTCGACAAAGCACCGAATAGCCTGAAGGATTGAAGGAATCAAGAACAGAAGCCATTCCAAAATCCCGCTATACCGACTGAAGGTTGGGACAATCATATCCAAAGTATTCCAGACTCTTCTATTAAAGAACGAGGCTGAAATACTTTGGAGGGGGTATCTGTAGGCGTATAAAACTGCCTATAGGTCCCTGAATACAGCTCGGCACGGTGATTCGATAAACCAACGAGCCATCGGGTGACGTATCTAAACACGAACGTCAGTCCACAACACCGAAGCCAAGTGACACGCAACGAAGCGGATTAACGAGGCGATAAGGTTAACGAACCATCGGGCGATGTATCTAAGCGTAATCGTTAGACCGCAACATCGAAGCTAAGTGAGATATGACGAAGCAGATTAACAAGGATGCGAGGCTAACGAACCTCACGCAAGCAACAGAATACATCCACTCGCGTGCAGAATCAAACTAACAGTTCGGTGAATCAACGAGTCATCCAACCATAGAACGGATTTGAACTCAAACACCGAGGCAGATTTACTGCCATATTAGGATTCGGACTGCCAAACCAGAGTTCAGATCAGCGACAAAGCTCAGATAAACCGCAGAACCGGACAACGGACACAACGGCGCCACACCCGGGTGACTCGGCCAAAGCCGAACCACCCAAGTGGCTCGGCCAAAGCCGAGCCACCAAGGGGTGGCTCGGCCATCCGGCCTAGATCTGTGCCAAGGCACAGATCTGAGAGCCTATAAATAAACCCCCCTTGGCTCATTTTTAAAGGTTGGAACTTCTAGAGCTGAAACTCTGCCGAATTGAGAACTGAGCTTGGAGTTTTGAAGACTTGAAGACTTGGACATTCAGATCTGGTTCTTGGCGAGCATCCACGTCACAAAAGGCAGGAGTTCGAGAGAGAGAAATCAGATCTGAGATCTACACGAAGTAATACTCCGGATCAAAGCTTGGCCTTTGATCCCGAGAACTAAAGACTATTATTTCCTTGGTGAAATAGTACCCCCCGGCTGTTATTTCCTTAGTGAGATAACAACCGTCAAATCGTGTAGATCTGACCGGATCTAGATCGCGCGGTGGTCCACGGATTAACCCAGGCGTTGGCAAAGAACCCACAAAAACGAGTGACCGCAAAACAGGAGCTCGTGATTCGTTCGAAAGGAATGTTGTAATCTTTTTTTATTTTTTTTTCTTTGATTTCGTTGTAACCGGATCTTATAAAAAGACCGGATCTTTTGTAATCAAAAAGCAATTACTTGAGAAAAACAATGACTTCAATGAAAGCAACTTTCACCGCGAACACTATTGTAATAATGTTTGATAAAAAATCATTTGTATGATATAAAAAGTCAGTGTTGTGTTTACATATTGAGCTTAAATATAATCATACGATATATGTAAGAAAACTAAACTTATACCTAGGTGAATGTACACACATGAACTTGAATCTTTAACTCATGATTGCCATGTGTTGAATTTACTGTAAAGAGAAAAACCAAACAACAAAACTAGAAAATAGATTAGCTATAAATTGTTTGACAAATCATCATCAAAACCATAGGGCCAACAACAACAACAACTCATCTAACTGGATCCGGAACTCCCTCATCTCAGCAGACGTCTTACGATGAGGTGCTCAGGAAATTGGGGCGGTGCCTGGCTGCAATTCTATGCAAAACTCGACCTCTCTCACTGGAAGTAAACATAATATATCCTGAAAGACATCCTGATACTCTGAGACCATTCGCGTCTCATTCAAATCTACACCCTAATCCCGCAACATTACCTCCTCAACATATGCCAGAAATGACTCAGCAATCTGGTTTCTCGTGAGGTTTCTACCACCAACTCAGATCCATCACAAGCTCGCAAGCTGATTGTCTTCGCAAAACAGTAGATACTCACATGGTAGGAAGATAGCCAATCCATACCAAGGATAACCTCGAACTCAGACATATGCAACACGATCAAATCAATCACAAACTCGGAATCGTCTAAGCTAATGACACATCTCCTACAAACACTCTCTAAAAGAGACACCTCTCCCAAAGGAGTAGATACAGATAATAGAATATCTAAAGGCTGCGCTACAAGATGAAATTTAACCATAAAATCATAGGAGATGAAGGAATGCGAAGTGTCAGAATCAAAAAGAATATGTGCTGAAAAGGAGTTCACAAGGAACGTACCTTCCACTAAGGCCCCGCTCATGCCATGGTCGCGAAGAATAACTGCATACACTCTACCAGTAGTCGAAGGCTATTGCGCTGCATCACATGGAACGTTGGGACCATCTGTCCCTGTTGGACCTCTTGAATAGCTCGCACCTATCCCTCAATCCTTAGGACTACTGGAGGTCCCTCAATCCTCAACGACTGGTCCTATCCTCGGCCATGTGCACGATTTTGCTTATCCTGGTTCTTATTCTTGTCCTGCTGGCCTGATGATGATGCGTTGCGACACTCAGATGCTCGGTGTCCAAATTTGTTGCAAATGTAACAAGTCCCCTGAAACCTGCATTGATGCGCCTTTTTATCATGTTGAGATCCCTTCTTATTAGGACCTTGTTGATGTGGACCCTTGCCCCACTGTTAGGGTCCTCCTGAGCCTGCAAAAGGTCTCTTACCTTTATCTTTACCTTTATTCCTGGGTTGTCTTGATTTAAAATTACCTTCTTTGGCCTTAAGAAACATAGTCATCTCTGTCTCCTGAGCCATGGAGGCATTAGCACTGATCGAAATCTCCGTGATACCAGATATCGACATAAACTTGGGCGAAGCCCACATCATAAACATCTGAGCCTGCCGCTCCTCGGTGTGCCACATACCCGTGAATCTAAGCAGTATCATAAATTTACTTTAAAAATCCGTCACAAACATATCCCCCTGCTCCAACCAGGCTAGCTCGAACTCCTTCCCGGCTTTCGCTTCTTCCCGACTTTTGCTGCAGCCAACACATACTGCTCATCGAAGAAGTATACAAAAATCTCCCATGAAACTATCATCCTCTGCTCTGGAGTGAAACAAAGTCGATACCATCCTCCTGTATGGCCCTTGAGGCTGAAAGCTGCTAGCCTCTGCTTCTGCACAGTATTCACATTAAGCATATCCAAAATCTTTCTCACATCTTCCTTCCATTTGTGTGCAGCAATAGAATCCGACGAACCATGAAACTCTGGAGCCTTCAACTTTTGGTATCTCTCTACCAAACGAAGCCAAGCCTCCTGCTCAACAGCTCCATCGTCTACCGGTAGTGTTGGTGTATCTATCGGTGTCTCCTTTGGTGTTACCTCCTGATTAGGCGTCTCCTCCCGAATGGGTACTTCCTACTGAGCCTGATTTGCTAACTGCTCCACAATCGCTGCTAGTCGAGCTGCCAAAGGTGCTATGAGATCCACTAAGTACTGTGTAGCTTGCTACGGCTTAGGCTCTCTATCATCTTGTTCAGCTCCTTGAGCATGAGTACCTCTACATCCACGCGCTCTTCTCGACATCTATAAGTTTAGAAGTAGAGCTTATTAATAGGATCTCAAGCATAAATATCATAACATATACCAGTACGAAAATTGTATCACTTATCACCCGTAACATGCTTTATAATTCAAGCAAATAGTTCATCATAAAAAAAATTGTAATATTCGCGCATATATATAATACATCCTCACTCATACTAGGAATTCTTAGCGGACTCTATACATGATTCCTAGGAAACTCTATCCTAGCTCCACAATATGACACATGGATGATCCTAGGAATATTAGAACTAGAGCTTTGATACCAATTGTGATGCCCCAAGGTTCACACAAGGCTATAGTCCAAGGTAAAACCCAGATTGTCAAACCTGCCAAGCACCAACACCATACTACAACATGTTTTACCATCACAGTTACTATCTCTCTAGTAGAATCAATAAATAGGTGAAGGTACAAAACAGACAAATAATAGAAATAGTACAAGAATAGAATATGCATAGAAGAAGTATATGAGAAATAATCAACAAATGAGCCTAACTAAAATAGAATAACAATATCTCTAAACTGTAATAATGTATTATGTCTCAGAATGAAGAGTCAAATAAATCTCACTAAGGCATTTAGCCCCTACAAAATAAAAATACAAGTTTAGAGTCTGAAATATCTAGCTACTGTGGAGCATTTGAAGAGCGCTGAACTCACCGCATGAAAAGAGGAGAAACAACGAGCATCAAAGCGCTAGCAAGATCATCTCTACTGCCCCCAAGGGGAAGTGGTAGCAGTATATAAGAAAATACTAGTTAGTATATATAAATATAAAATCATCAATACTACACTAAACAAAAATTGGTATTTAGATATTCATAACATGGGATGGGTATTGTAGACGTCCAAAATTGCTGATGGGTTCCTCCATGTAGCTCAAGACAAAGAGAAGATGATGAACCACATCATCTGAGTCAAAGAAGTTTATCTGATCGATGAAATGCATGAAGCGAATCAGTAAAAGCGCACAACTCAACAAATTGACGAAACACGCGTGAAGGGGAGAGCAAGCGAACCGAAGGAATTACAAACAACCAAAAGAGTCAAAAAGACATAACACTTGGCCAGGTGACTCGTACTGGTCCGAGTCACCAAATGGTGACTCGCACAGGTCGAGTCACCAAATGGTGACTCGCACTGCTCCGAGTCACCAAATGGTGACTCGCATAGCTCCGAGTCACCAAATGGTGACTCGCACTGCTCCGAGTCACCATGACTATCTGGGCCTCCCAAACCTCCCAAAATATGGATTTTGATATTTTATTAGAATTCTTATGTCCCAGGACCTCCCCAATTGTTCTAAAGTTATCATTAAGTGCACCTGGGCGGTTATCAACTACAGATGATGTTAAAACACTTTATCTTATCAGAAAACACGGTGACAAAAACCTATAAATAGAAGCACAGAGCCCTTATTTAAAAGGATCTAAAATCTGAGGGTGAGGTGCTGTCCAATTGAACAGTGACCATAAATTTTAGAGGAGAATTGGCAGATCTGGCGAACTTTTTCATAAAGAAAAAGCCTTCAAAAGATTTGAGATTCGCTCCCCCTCCTTCCTGCGGATTAAACTTTGTTTTGATCTCGAGAAGAGCCACAATCTCGCTTGGTCGTGATTATCGCTGTTGTGATTGTTTTCTTCGTGAAGCAAGAGCATAATTACACTTGTCAACCGGATCTGATCCGCGGCGGTCCACGGACTAACACGTCCCCGACACAGGCAAAGATCCCACATAAAGCAATAGGAGATAAACTACTGCTGTATTTTGTTTTATAAAGTTGTAATATTTACTTTTCTCATTGTAAGAAGATCTTATAAAAAGATCAACTCGAACTTGTAATCGATAAACGATTGTAACAGGTTTAACAACAATAAAAAAGACAACTTTTGATGAAAACAGGTATGTCAAACGAAAGAACCCAAACAAGGAAACCCTCATGTATATACCTTGTATCCTAAATTATGAATCACTAAATATCAATCTCAGCTAAGAATAAAAATGCAAGTGAAATTAGTAACTAGAAATCCACAACTTGAGACTAGTACGTCGAACGAAATAACCCAAACAAGGAAACCCTCATGTATATACCATATATCTTGAGCCATGAATCACTAACTACTAACTTCAAACCTATATATGAACAATCATCACAAATAGAAATATTACAACTTCTACCCTAAATCATAATGAAACAATTTGTCATAATCTCAGACTACCCTCAGGTAGCTGGCACCATCATAAGAAAATATTATCTAGCTCAAACATTATAAAATACCATGTCATGTATATCATATATTCAATGTGTACCCTACTCATGGGTAAACTACATGGAATTATACTACAACTATATATATGTATGCCTCTCTTTTTGCAATAGTGATACTCTTGTAGGGTTCTTACTCAATCGCTCTATGGTAATAGGTTTTATCTCCCTATTTCAGCTACATGAAATAACGATACTCTTGTAAGGTTCGCACAATAACATGTGGGTTCAACTCCTTACTCAATTGTTCTACGACAACATATTTTATCTTCCTATTCCGGATATGCTTCCAGATGATCGTACAATGGTGAATAGGTACATTAGCCCAACTCGGAAAAATACACCGATCACCTTCAAGTATTTGGTACAACCAAGGTCACATTAGGAGAAAAATAACCAAATACTCCTAGTGTGGTATAACTGAGGTCTCATTACGGGATAAATAACCACACTGAGCATCAATAACTAATGAGCAATACTTTATCCTATGTTAATTCACTTTCATCAACTCAATATGTTTCAAGTATCTCGACAATGCATGTCAATACATCATAAACTAAGTGTACGTGCACATATCTCGGTGTACGTGTTAATATCTAGTGTTCACCAACATCCCAGGTGTTAAACAACTCATAAGGTTCGTAATACAACATAACAACATTGAGAAACATCTACTGAAAACAAAAGCAGTGAAGAAAAACATGCATAGGCCAAATGTGTGATGGGCGGTCGACTGCATATATGCGGCGGTCGACTACGACGTGTTTCAGGAGTTGCCCAGGCCTCTGCCTGGCACGCGGTCAACCGCCGCTTAGGCGCGGTTGACCGGATGCGATTCTAGAGTTCTATATAGGTTTTGCACTATGTTGTGTTTGTGACGTGTGTTTGTGATCTAAACTGGTTTACTTTATACTGAAACATGTGTAGAACATAGTAAACATCAAATCAACTTCTCTGAGAATTATCAAACATGTGAAACATAATTAATTGCATAATGAATCATAAATAAAGTCTTAAACATGAACGGAACATCATTACGAAGAAAAATCATTAAAATTCAGTTAAACCACGCTATTAATTACTCTCAGATCTTAAATTACTTCTGTAAGTTCGTTCTTAACTTTTAAACATGAAAAGATTTTGTCTTAGGGCACCTACCGACCTTCACAGACAAGACATCCAATCTTCAAAAGGGAGCAGATTGGAGCCCAATACCTACAACAATTAAGGAAGATATTTCCCTTTAGGCAAGGCATACTCTTAGAAAGAAGGATTTCTGGCCTACTGATGCGGTATAAACATGTACAAAAAAAAGTTGCAAGTGCACAACCATGTCAAGTTATAGTATTTAAGATATCGATCCCACGAGGAAGGTGTTTTGTAGGAGAAAATATAAAATCGGTTCTTATATTGTGTGCGTGACAAATAGGAGTGATAAATGAATGTGATTGTGAAGAGATTTAGAGAGTGAAAATGGTGTGCAAGTAGGTGCAAAGTGTAAGTGAGAGTGGATGTGAAAGAGAATGAGTATGATCAATAAGGTGAGAAGGAAAAATGAATAAAATCAAGAAACAAATAAAAAAATCAACAATAAAGAACAAAATTCTAGAATAAAAGAAAATGCAAGAAATTAAAGATGATGGATTCAATTATAGATATGGGTAATCTAAAATTGAACCCACTTCTTAGAAAAGGGCGATTCCCTAGAGGGTTCTAGCCTAAAGGCGAATCAAACAAAATAAAAATAAACAAAAAGAAAAACTAAACCCTAGAGGGTTCTAGCCTCAAGGTGAATAGTGCAAGAAATTAAAATCTAACTACAAAATAAATTGTAAAATCTAAACTACAAAATAAATTGCAAAAATACAAGAAAATAAATCTACTCTATAAGCATGAAATAAATCTAATCTATGAGCATGAAATAAATCTAAGGCAAGAGGGTTCTAGCCTCTTGGCTATTTAACAAGAAAATAAAATCTAACTACAAGCATAAATCTAAACTAATAAGCAATAAAAGAGAAATAAAACATCTCCATCCTCATCATTCAACAAGAGGAGAAAGAACAAATTTAAAGAGGAAAAAATTATTTTTATTAATTGCAACTAAAGTTACAATTTTTGGAAGGCCTTCTCAATTAAGAGTAGCCCTCCTCTCCAAAAGGAGTTACAAAAATTTTCACACCCTTAACCCCTCACTCTCTACCCCTATTTATAGTAATCTTCAATGAATATGAGCCATTGGATTTGTCTTGAGCCCCAAGCAACAATCTCCACCTTTGAATTTGGTTTTTGCTCTTCTCTAGCCCATGTGATTATCAAAATCCGGCCCATAAAGAAAAATCCAAAGCTGCAGCAACCATTTGATTTATGTAAGAAAGTTTGGCCCAATGACATTTCTTTTGATTTTGAACATTTGTAGCACAAAGTCCATAAGCAAATCCGGCCTCCTATGCACACCAAGCCACAGGTCCATGAAGTTCGGCCCATTTCATTCTCCATTTGATTTTCAAATGTCAAAAGTCCAAGAAAACCCAAGTAACCGGCCTTTTGTGTGTTAGACAACTCTGCAGCTATTCCAATTTCATTTTCAAAACAAAATTGAACCGGCCCATGTGATTTTCACTTGGGAAATCAAATTCAAGCCCACGGTCTTCATTTTGTTCTCTCAAAGAAAAGCAATCAACTTTGAAGCACATAGGTCCGGCCCACTATCATTTGATTTTCAAATAAAAATCCAAGCAAGCCGGCCCACTTGAGAGAACACTAAGCCACAGGTCCATCAATCACATTTGATTTTGAAGAAAATTAAAAATCATGTCCAGCCCATAGCAAGTGTCCAAGTCCAATGAATCTTGTGATTAAAATTCAATAGCAGGTCCGGTCTTCATGTGAATTAATTTCCAACAGCCAAAGTCCATTTCCCTTGGTGTAATCTTTTTGCTTTGGGCCTTCAAAAAGTTAAAAATTGCACTTAGGCTTCTTGAATCATTTCTTCATTTAATCAATGGGTTTTTATTGAGAGATGGGAAGTTGAGGTTTATTCTTCATTATTCTGTAATTAAAAGATAAAAACAATTATTAGTGATATATTTATTCATATAAAATAGATAATGAGGGTATAAAATTGTAATAAAAATATGATTATCAAATACCCCCACACCTAAACTTTTGCTAGTCCTCTAGCAAAGAAAATAAAAAGAAAATCCTAACTCACTTTCGCAGGAATCGCGGTTGTATTTAGCGCATACAACAAGCCTTTAAACCCCTAGGTTACCCTAGTGGACGAGTTGTAGTCTCGTGAGGGTTTGCAGTGAATATACCCACAAAATTCGGTCAACTTGCCAAATTAAAGAAGTCAGTAAATAACTAAATTCACTTGATAACTTTTAGATAATCTAATTGGAGCCAGTTATCACTCAAGAAAACATTTTTATATATAACTCTAAGGTATATTTTTAAGAAAATCTTCTCATTGTAGCAATACAAAACCAAGCCAAACTTAGAAATTTAATTTAAAAGTTTTGAAAAGAACATGCTAACTCTTTGTTTTAAATAATTTTCAAGCTGCTTGATTTAAAATATTTTCCAAGACCATATATACAACTATAAAACAATTATTAGTTTTTTTTATTTTTTTTTTAAACTCTTTCTTCCTTGGTGATTTTTTCTACTTTAACGGGCTTTCTAAGTGACCATTTAACGAGTTTTGGGCCAATGGATCCCAACCCAAATGGGCTTAGGTCATTAAGTATGGAAATACTCCTTGGGCTTAATTACTCGGTCAGCTTAGGCTTAATAAGATAGAATCACCTTGAATTAAAGAGGTTTTTTCTTTTTGGTGCCCATTTTTCGCACTCTTCTTTTGCAAATTTATATATATTTTTTGTATATGTATATATATTTTGAAAAATATGTAAATCAAGACATTTTGAAAAATTATTTTCAACTCTAAGTTAGGCATGCAAAAATTTCATTATTTTAAATAAAAGTCCAAGTTAACGCTTAAGTAAAGTATACTACTTTGAAAATCATATCTTAAAAAATTTATTTAGAGTTATCATAAAAAGTGATCTTAAATAAATAACCGACTAGGAATTAGAAAATTTCAAATTTATCAAATACATTAATTATTACATAACTCTATCAATTTGGCAAGTGACGATATTTTTATAAATTTTTTTTTAAGGAAAAGAAAAAAAATTAACAAAAATGCACTAAAATTGTAAAATAAAGATAAAAAAACTAATTCTCACCCCCACACCTAAATTTTGCATTGTCCTCAATGTAAACTCTATGATGCATAAAGTAAAGCAGATAAGAAGTGAAGCACTTACATTTGGTTTGCTGATAAAAATCTGCAATTACCTTTGGTCTGAGAAGGAGGAAATCAAACTTTTTTTTCTTTTTTTTCTTTTTTTTTTTCTTTTTTTTCTTTTTTTTCTTCTTCTTTTTTTTTCTTTTTTTTAACAACTGAACAAGAAACTCTCAAATGAGAGAAGAATAAATTCTTTTTATTATTCTGAAGTAAACAAAATAAACAATGTAGAATAAAATATTCAACATGAAGAGTTTATGTTCTACATTGAATCCTACCTTATTGCTGAAAATTCTCCCACGGATTTTAAATAAATTCAACATGATATAATCAACAATGTGCTGAAATTCTAAGCATTCCGGGGTGTTCAATGATTTTTGTGGCAATGGAAGGTAGGTATTATTGGTGTCATGCATATTGGACTTAGATTCGTGATTTGTGAATGTGTGTTCTCTAACAACCAATTTTTCTTTAACAATTTTCTCAACCCCAAGATTCATGGTTGATGTGTAAAAATTTGGTTGTTGTTTATTTTCCAAAAATCTTAGTTCATCAAGAAAGAGTTTTTCAAAATTCAGTTCAAAGCAGCAATTGTTCAACACAGTTTCTTTATTTTGACAAACCTGATCTGCTTCTCCTAATATTTTCAGATCCTCACCAAAAATTTCCTCAAAACTTAGATCTGACTCTTCTTCTTCTTCCCTCGGTCTTCTATTATTTTTAGCTCCTCACCGAAAATTTCCTCAAAACTTAGATCTGACTCTTCTTCTTCTTCCTCTGGTCTTTCCTGAATTGAGTTATCAGAAGGAGAAGGAATTGGTTCTGGAATAAAAGTTTGACTTGAAGGTGTTCTTTCCTGATTATCGACCTGTTTTCCTGACTGTAGTGTAATCATTTGAGTGTCCTTAGGATTGTCCACTGGTTGACTCAGAATTTCTCCTTCCTCTCCTTCACTTATGGCACTAGCTAGTTGATCAATATGGGTTTCTAATCTAGCTAGGGCTTGAGTGTTAGAGTTAAGTATGAGTTCGGTTGATTGCATAAAGGAGTTCATCGTGTAGGATGTTTGAGTTAACATATCCGTGGCTAGTGTGGAGGCCTTAATAATGATTTCAAAACATTTTTCCAAAAAATTGAGACGTTCATCATGATCTGTATCAAGAGGAGTGTGAGTTACAACTTGATGATGAGGAGACTGATTTTGATGTGACAGATTGGGTTGTTGAAATTGTGGATGAGAATTAAAAGGAACTGTATTTTCCCTAGGAAAATGTTGGGTCGAAGAGGGAGTGAAGTTTTAAGTTTCGGAGTGGTTTCCCTGATTCCATGCAATGTTTGTGTAACTTGCCCAACCTGGGTTGTAGGTTGGAAAAAATGGATCATTTACCGAATACTGATATGGACTCTCTTCAAACTCCCGAACTTCATTGGAAATTTCAATCCTATTGGGATAACATAAATTTTGAAAAACTTGTGGATTAGCCATTTGTTCAAAATGAATTTGTTGATGTGTATTGTCCCTAATCCACGTTTTGCATGCACCAAAAACAATTACTTTTTATATAATTTTTTTTTGTTTTGGAAAAATAAAAGTTAGTTTTTTTTTAAGAAGAAAAAGGAAAATCCTAACTAAAACAAATCAAAATCAATCACTTTTCAATCACTCTAACTCTAGGGTTAAGCCTAACTCAACTAGACTAGCTCCTAACCAAAAATTCCTTAAGTGAAAAGATAAAAGTTTTACCCGGGTAGTTAGCCAGGTAAGGATAGTACTAGAGGGTGATCAAAGATCAATTAAGTACCTCTTTCCTTGCGGAGCGCTTTACGCAACCCCTAAACCTTGCCTTAGACACCAACTAATCTGAGAAAACTTAAACCGGTTCACTTAAGGATTTCTTGTTCCTTATTGAGCTCGAATCCTTAGGGGCCAACGTCTAATGAGTTTTATTAGGCTTGGGTGGTGTAGTGAGGAATTAGTGATTTTTGGGCTAAGGAAAGGGTGATGAAATCCCTCACCTTATCTTGATTATGGGGTTTTGCCCTTAAAAATATTTTGAAGTGTGTGCCAAATCAAGATGCTCAAATCACTTGGTGAATTCCTACTAACTATATGAAATGCAACCCTATGAATTAAAAGCAACTAAAAAGGATGGAAGAAAAAAAATCTTTTTCTTTTTTTTAATTAGGGTTAACAATCAAACAAATGAGAAGGGGGGATTTGTTTGAATTTATTATCTTGTTAGTAAATGTCAAAGTGAAGGGTGAATTTTATTATGGTCAACGGAAATAAAATCTTTTTTTTAAGATCCTATTTGTCACTAATTGTGAGAAACTAACTAAAGGTGTGGAATTGAAAATATAAGGAAGAAGACTTACCACAAGCGAATATCCAATTCCTCAATCTCCAATTCTTGATCTTTAATCTCCAAGTAGTTCTTTCACAATAAACACACAAGTTAAAGAACCAAAATAATTAAAACCTACTTAAGCACCTTCCCCGGCAACGGCGCCAAAAACTTGATGCGGCATAAACATGTACCAAAAAGGTTGCAAGTGCACAACCGTGTCAAGTTATAGTATTTAAGATATCGATCCCACGAGGAAGGTGTTTTGTAGGAGAAAATATAAAATCGGTTCTTATGTTGTGTGCGTGACAAATAGGAATGATAAGTGAATGTAAATCTAAACTACAAAATAAATTGCAAAAATACAAGAAAATAAATCTACTCTATAAGCATGAAATAAATCTAATCTATGAGCATGAAATAAATCTAAGGCAAGAGGGTTCTAGCCTCTTGGCTATTTAACAAGAAAATAAAATCTAATTACAAACATAGAAATAAATCTAAACTAATAAGCAATAAAAGAGAAAAAGGAAAGAAATGCAAACCTTCAAATAATTCTCCATCTTCATCTTCATCTTCATCATCCAACAAAGAGAAGAAGAGAAAAATTTAAAGTGGTGAAAAAATTATTATTATTAATTGCAACAAAAAGTTAAATTTTTGGAAGGCCTTCTTAATTAAGAGTAGCCCTCCTCTCCAAAAGGAGTTTACAAAATTTTCACACTCTTAACCCCTCACTCTCTACCCCTATTTATAGTAATCTTCAATGAATATGAGCCATTGGATTTGTCTTGAGCCCCAAGCAACAATCTCCACCTTTGAATTTGGTTTTTGTTCTTCTCTAGCCCATGTGATTATCAAAATCCGGCCCATAAAGAAAAATCCAAAGCTGCAGCAACCATTTGATTTATGTAAGAAAGTTTGGCCCAATGATATTTCTTTTGATTTTGAACATTTGTAGCACAAAATCCATAAGCAAATCCGGCCTCCTATGCACACCAAGCCACAGGTCCATGAAGTTCGGCCCATTTCATTCTCCATTTGATTTTCAAATGTCAAAAATCCAAGAAACCCAAGTAACCGGCCTTTTGTGTGTTAGACAACTCTGCAGCTATTCCAATTTCATTTTCAAAACAAAATTGAACCGGCCCATGTGATTTTCACTTGAGAAATCAAATTCAAGCCCACGGTCTTCATTTTGTTCTCTCAAAGAAAAGCAATCAACTTTGAAGCACATAGGTCCGGCCCACTATCATTTGATTTTCAAATAAAAATCCAAGCAAGCCGGCCCACTTGAGAGAACACCAAGCCACAGGTCCATCAATCACATTTGATTTTGAAGAAAATTAAAAATCATGTCCAGCCCATAGCAAGTGTCCAAGTCCAATGAATCTTGTGATTAAAATTCAATAGCAGGTCCGGTCTTCATGTGAATTAATTTCCAACAGCCAAAGTCCATTTCCCTTGGTGTAATCTTTTTGCTTTGGGCCTTCAAAAAGTTAAAAATTGCACTTAGGCTTCTTGAATCATTTCTTCATTTAATCAATGGGTTTTTGTTGAGAGATGGGAAGTTGAGGTTTATTCTTCATTATTCTGTAATTAAAAGATAAAAACAATTATTAGTGATATATTTATTTATATAAAATAGATAATGAGGGTATAAAATTGTAATAAAAATATGATTATCACCTACTGCTGCCTTACCACTAGCTTAACACTAAAAGAGAAATAGCGATACTAGCACACCATGAAAGCACTCCCTTGCTTACTTCTTACTTACCCACACTCGCACTCTATCTAGCTTCCTTGTCTTCGCTATGTGTCCTAGCTAGCTGCAATCCAAACCTAAGCCTACAAAAGCAGAAAGCTAGATGCTACAAAAAGAAAATAGGGAAGGAAGCAATGGATGGATACGAGAGCTGCCTTTCCGGTTGGAAATGAGCCGCTCGCCTCTCCTTCCTTCACTTTCTAGCTGCAGGAGGTGGTGTATTATGTACTAATGTACCGACGTCTCACTTTAGTAAATCTTACCGCGAGTGGGTGGTTTAGCCACTGTCCTGAAAGAGATCCAACTTCTTCAATGCAATGTCTTAGTAGCGTAGAGTTCTCAAGTGTGGCTAGCAGTTAGCCATTCTATGTTTTCGACAACCAATCATTATTAGAAATGCAATTATTTAAAACTCTTACCTCAATTCGTCATTGGTATTGAGGACAGAGACTTTCATCACCTAACCCCCTTGCTAGAACACAAGTCTTAAGTGCTGGTCGGACACTCGGGAGATCACGGCTCGACCGGCATGAGCGTTGCATATCACGAGTGGGCTGCTATGTGGCTGACGGAAGGGAGGAGGATTAGAACGGAACTATTTTGATGGCATGTTTTGAGCTCATTTGAGCCTATAGATAGAGGACTGGTTGATGAGGGCCGATTAGAGTAGATTAGATTTCCTAAACCTAGTCAAGGAGAATACCTCCACTAAGAATTACCGCTAATAACTACCTCTTCCCAGCCTGACTAGCGGAATACCATGTTTTTCACCCACTAATGGTTGGCCGAGTCAAGGACTTCCTAAACTGAGGAATGGAGAATACCATGCCTAGCTTGATGAGTTAACTCTCAGTTAATGATCTTCGTAGTAAAGTGAAGCCGTATAGCGCAGGAGCCTCTATTCGAGTACGGTATCGCTTTTATTTAAAGCAAAAGAGCTCGACCAGCCCGTCGATCCTAACGTTTTCTTCGCTCCCGTTAGCGCCCTGTCTGTAGTTTTTCAGAGAATTCCCCTGGCCCATTGCCGGAGAATGTTGCATGCTGGCAAGAAAGTCATCCGATAGGGCATACAGACAGAACAGATAGGACATCCGAAAAACAAAAGCAAAATCGATAGATTATGGCGGGGAAACGCTTTTCACTATCAAGCAAGCTCCCAAGCGCAATCCATCTCTGGAAAAAGCCGAATGAGAGAAAGCAAAGCTCCCGATCTAGGCGGCAGTCATAGCTTCGGTTCCACAGGAGGAAATAAAAAAGGATTCCTGTGTCTACTAGGGAGTAGAAGTCGTCGGTTAGGGATTATGCCCTACCAAGAGCAAGAGCCGTGTCTCTTGACAAAGGTCAGTCTTCCCCTTCTACGAATATTTATCATCCAAGGCATAGCTTTCTTTGGCTTCCGCGGATCGCTTCAATATAGTCTCATGGCTTTGAGGAACCACTCGACCGGGCCTCCCTCTTCAGTTACGGGACTGATTCTTTCCTTTCTGCCTGCCTATAAGTTTTTTCAGTTAGACTCTCTTTCTTGTCTCGACCCTGTGGACCCATTTTTCTCTCTAGCTGACTTTACTTGATTTTTTCTTCTTCCGTAGAGATCCACGATTCTCTATCTTTGCTTAGTAGGGATAGCCTTTCACGCCCAGAGTCGGATTCAAATACCTCAATACTCCGAATTCATACCTTTCTTTTCTGTGAGGGACCTCCCCTATTGAAGTTTCATCCTTTCATAAATCCCTCTTTCCCTTTCCTCCTCTCCAGCGCCCGAGATCACCGCAGCTGAGCGTCGCCGCCGGGTCATCGCCGTCTACTCGTCCTCGCCATCGAGCTCACCCCTCGTCATCAGCCACGCCTCCGACGGCATTCGAGCTCAGCCCTCAGGTTCATCGCCGCCTCCGGAGATCGATCAAGCCCTCGACGTCATCCTCGCCATCACCTCCCCCCTCCTCTCCACCTCACGAAATCGCCGCAGCCTGCGCTTGCCGTCCCCGCTCAGTGTTGCCGCCGGCTCATCGCACTTCGCCGCTGTCGAGCTCGCCTCCACCGAGGTAAGGCATCAGGTCTAAATTAACGTGTTAGTTCTAACTGAAATGCATGTTAGCTAGCTCTAAATTAACGTGTTAGTTTTAACTGAAATGCATGTTAATGCTACCGGGATGCATGTTAGCTCTAATGGAGATGATGTTAGTTCTATTACGAGGCATGTTAGTTCTAGTTGGCGTTCCTGTTAGATCTAGTGGATTTCATGATGGTTCTATCTTCCCTCATGCATATTCCTTGGATCTATCTTCTTCCTTTTAATTTCAGCTCATACATTACTTGGTTTGCAGCACTCACTCTATGGCTACGAGCCGGATAATTTAGAGCTATTTTTGCCATGTATTGTTAAATTGGATATAAACTTTAAATTTGGTTTAAACTATCGTTTAGAAATTGTTTAGTGAAATTGAAAGATCAACTTGATGACGTTTTTTGAGCGATTTTGAACTTCTTATATGTGATAATTTGATAGCTTGTATAGACACTCCACCAATTCTCTCACGTGAGGCAACAATGGAAGAAGATAAAAGCCAGGACCATGATCTACTATCTACAACATGGCTTCCCCCTCAGGTGATAATATCTTATTGTTTATAGTGTACTACTAACTAATGACATATACCAAAATAGTTGTCTTTTAGCATGAGTTTTGTTTCTCTATTTTTATAGGCATCCGAGCATGAGGAGAATGGTGATGAGCTTATGGGCGTTGAAAATGGTGAAGATAATTTAAACAGCGTTGATCCATATATCGGAATGGAGTTCTCTACTCATGAGGAAGCTTATAATTTCTACAATGCATACGCCAGACTTAAGGGATTTGGTGTTCGCAAGGGTCACACAGCTTGGTCGAGAAAGAAAGATGCAATCCTATCTAGAATATTTGTATGTGACAAAGAAGGCTTTAAATCTTTAAAAGATAAAAGAGAAGATGGTCGGAATGTAATTCGAAAGTTCGATACAAGATGTGGATGCAACGCAAGGATGGTTATTGGACTTGATAGAAGCACTGAAAAATGGGTGGTCCGAAAGTTAAACAGTAAGCATAATGGTCATCCATTAACCACCCCAACTCGGGTAAAGAAGCACTACTCACATCGGACACTTCATCGAGCTCAATCGACAAAAAGGTTGATAGATACTCTTGACAATCAAGGTTTACGGCCTTCTGCCATTTGTAAGGTTGTAGACGTTGCTCATGGCAATGAACAAGGCTCTCTCACTCAACAAGAATGCCAAGCACAACTTAGACTTAAACGAAGAAACAACGTCGGCCATGAGTGCGTGAACATAGTTCGTCAATTTCAAGAGAAAAAGGTATCTGATCCTCAATTTTACTTCGCACTTGATTTAGAAAATGATGGGACGATGAGAAGTGTTTTTTGGATGGATGGTAGGTCGAGGACTTCTTACTTGCAATTTGGAGATGTTGTTTGCTTTGATGTTACATATAGAACGAACAATTTAAAATTGCCGTTTGCACCATTTACGGGCGTTAACCATCATCGACAGTCTACTCTATTTGGGTGTGCGTTACTGGCCGATGAAACGGAGGAGACGTTTATATGGTTATTTAGCCAATGGTTAAAATGTATGTCGGGTATAGCACCAGTAACAATCATCACTGATCAAGATAAAGCTATGTGTGGTGCTATTCACAAAGTTTTTCCTAAAACTCGCCATCGCTTTTGTTCTTGGCACCTTCGTAGGAATGCCTTACAAAATCTTCAATCAATGCATAATGATTATGGTGAGGATGTTGGTGTAAAGTATAACAAATGGTATTGGAGTAAATCGGAAGAAAAATTTGAAAAGCGTTGGGAAGAAATGAGGGACAAATATGGTGCAGATAAAAGGAGTTGGTTAGTAAATTTATACAATCATCGAGATCATTGGGCTCCAGTGTATCTTAAAGACACTTTTACTGCAGGAATGACATCTACTCAGCGGAGTGAGGGAATTAATGCTTTTTTTGATCATTTTGTGAATGTAAATACCGAGTTACATGATTTTGTTAAGCAGTATGATAATGCTGTCAGAGCTCGCCGAGCCGCTGAACTTGAGCAAGATTTTAAGTCCACAAACTCTGTTCCTACATTGATAATTGAACATCCCATTGAAAAACAAGCTAGGGAGAATTATACAAAGAATATGTTTAATATCTTTCAGAAAGAACTTAAGGATAGTTACTCCATGCTTCATGAGAGGTTGTCGAAGGATGGCGCAAGTGCTACTTATGCCGTTTGGAATATAGATCGCGAGGCTGAGAGGAAAAAGACGGTAAAGCATCATGTTGTTTTCGATGCATCCAAAGATAAAAGAATTAAGTGCTCTTGTGCGAAATTTGAGATGGAAGGTATATTATGCAAACATAGCTTGCACATTTTAGTAAAGAAGCAAGTATTAGAAATTCCATCAAGATATATTATGCAACGATGGACAATTAGCAAGTATTAGAAATTCCATTAAGATATATTATGCAACGATGGACAATTAAAGCAAGACATGTTGGTTGCGGAGTTGTTAGAAATTACATTTCAAATTGCGAAAACCAAGTCTCTATCATTAAACATTGGACCCTGAGGAGTAGATGTAACAAGGCATTAGAAGACACATTGACTTCAAGTAAACTTCATGATAAGTTTAGTGCTTTATTAGACTCATTTTTTGAAGAAGTTGAGAATTCCAAGATTGAGAAGGAACATAACGACAATGGAAATGAGAGCAATGCCAGCAATAAGATGCCTACTTCATCCATACCCATCTCTATAGAGGAAGCAACTCAAATCACTATTCGTGATCCAGATAAGCCTATTGCCACGAAGGGACGACCAACACAAGCTACCAGAATTAAGTCCGGAATTGAGATAGCACAAGAAAAGAGTATAAAAAAACAAAGATTTTGTGGATTTTGTAGATGGAAAAGGACATTTTTTTTACTCTGTGTTTATGCTCTTGATTATCTTGGTGATTTGCGTTTAGAATTAGATTTTCACCACCTTCTTATAATCTCACTTTCAAAATGATTGATGGGTTAATAATCTTATGTTTTTAACCCGTAGTTATATTCAAAATGATTGAGGGGTGGTAAACGATCGAATCGAATACTAAGTTGTTACACATTTGTATTTGTTTAAAATTATTGAAATCAAATGCGGACTCTAATATTCATATATGTAGTTTCGAATTCGAACTCGAATTATGTGTCTTCAGCAACGTTTAGGTTATGAATTAACTAGTTTGTTGGAGGTTTTAACTTGTAATTCTGGTTGATTTTGGAATATGAATTATGAATATTATCATTTTTTAGTTTAGATTTTAGGATAGGTTTATTGTTAAATTGGATATGAGCTTTAAAATTTGTTTAAATTATCGTAATGAAATTGTTTAGTGAAATTGAAAGATGAACTTGAGGATTGAAATTTTCTAGATTTTTAACATTCTTATATGTGATAATTTGATAGCTTGTATGGACACGCCAACAATTCTCTCACGTGATACAACAATAGTTAAAGATGAAAACAAATATACAGCCCTTGACCTTGAAGGCGAGGACCATGGTTTACTATCTACGACAAGTTTTTTCTCTCAGGTGATAATATCTTATTCTTTATAGTGTACTACTATCTAATGACATATACCAAAATAGTTGTCTTTTATAATGAGTTTTATAATTTTCGTTTCTCTATTTTTATAGGCATCCGAGCATGAGCAGAATGTTGATGAGCCTATTGGCGTTGAAAATGGTGAAGGTAATTTTGTTGTTGATCCATATATTGGAATGGAGTTCTCTACTCATGAGGAAGCTTATAATTTCTACAATGCATACGCCAGACTAAAGGGATTTGGTATTCGCAAGGGTCACACAACTTGGTCGAGAAAGAAAGATGCAATCATATCTAGAATATATGTATGTGACAAGGAAGGATTTAAATTTTTAAAAGATAAAAGAGAAGAAGGGCGGAATGTAATTCGAAAGTTCGATACAAGATGTGGATGCAACGCAAGGATGGTTATTGGACTTGATAGAAGCACTGAAAAATGGGTGGTCCGAAATTTAAACATTAATCATAATGGTCATCCATTAACCACCCCAAATCGGGTAAAGAAGCACTACTCACATCGGACACTTCATCGAGCTCAATCGACAAAAAGGTTGATAGATACTATTGACAATCAAGGTTTACGACCTTCTACCATTTGTAAGGTTTTAGACGTTGCTCATGGAAATGAACAAGGCTCTCTCACTCAACAAGAATGCCAAGCACAACTTAGACTTAAACGAAGAAACAACGTCGGCCATGAGTGCGTGAACATAGTTCGTCAATTTCAAGAGAAAAAGGTATCTGATCCTCAATTTTACTTCGCACTTGATTTAGAAAATGATGGGACGATGAGAAGTGTTTTTTGGATGGATGGTAGGTCGAGGACTTCTTACTTGCAATTTGGAGATGTTGTTTGCTTTGATGTTACATATAGAACGAACAATTTAAAATTGCCGTTTGCACCATTTACGGGCGTTAACCATCATCGACAGTCTACTCTATTTGGGTGTGCGTTACTGGCCGATGAAACGGAGGAGACGTTTATATGGTTATTTAGCCAATGGTTAAAATGTATGTCGGGTATAGCACCAGTAACAATCATCACTGATCAAGATAAAGCTATGTGTGGTGCTATTCACAAAGTTTTTCCTAAAACTCGCCATCGCTTTTGTTCTTGGCACCTTCGTAGGAATGCCTTACAAAATCTTCAATCAATGCATAATGATTATGGTGAGGATGTTGGTGTAAAGTATAACAAATGGTATTGGAGTAAATCGGAAGAAAAATTTGAAAAGCGTTGGGAAGAAATGAGGGACAAATATGGTGCAGATAAAAGGAGTTGGTTAGTAAATTTATACAATCATCGAGATCATTGGGCTCCAGTGTATCTTAAAGACACTTTTACTGCAGGAATGACATCTACTCAGCGGAGTGAGGGAATTAATGCTTTTTTTGATCATTTTGTGAATGTAAATACCGAGTTACATGATTTTGTTAAGCAGTATGATAATGCTGTCAGAGCTCGCCGAGCCGCTGAACTTGAGCAAGATTTTAAGTCCACAAACTCAGTTCCTACATTGATAATTGAACATCCCATTGAAAAACAAGCTCGGGAGAATTATACGAAGAATCTGTTTACTATCTTTCAGAAAGAACTCAAGGATAGTTACTCCATGCTTCATGAAGGAGTAGATGTAACAAGGCATTAGAAGATACATTGACTTCAAGTACACTTCATGATAAGTTTAGTGCTTTTTTAGACTCATTTTTTGAAGAAGTTGGTACTTACAAGAAAGAAAATGAACATAACGACAATGGAAATGAGAGCATTACTAGCAATAAGATGCCTACTTCATCCATACTCATCTCTGTAGAGGAAGCAACTCAAATCACTATTCGTGATCCAGATAAGCCTATTGCCACGAAGGGACGACCAACACAAGCTACCAGAATTAAGTCCGGAATTGAGATAGCACAAGAAAAGAGTAAAAAAAACAAAGATTTTGTGGATTTTGTAAGGGAAAAGGACATTATATAACGAGTTGTCCTTTAGCTAAGGTATTATATTTATTCTTGATTTAATATTTTTTTTCATGTCGATGCATTTGTAATGATAAAGTTGTAATTTTTTTTGTAGATGAAAAATGTTACAGGTGGTGATCGAGAAAGGTAATGGAGGGCCAAAACAAAGTTAAAGGTGGACCAGAACAAAGCATGTGTTTATGAAGAATTTTGATAATTTGAATTAAAGTTTATGTATGTATGGATGATTTGGTTGTATGGATTAATCATGTATGGTTGATAATGTGGTCGTATGGATTAATCAAGTATGGATGATAATTTAAATTAAAGTTTATGTACGTATGGATTAGTTGGTTGTATTGATGATAATGTGGTTGTATGGATTAACCATGTATGGGTGAAAAATGAGGTACAAAATGTGGCTAAGTATGTAGAAAACATGCATAAGTAGGTACATAACTTAATTAAATGGGTACAAAATTTTTTTTAAGAACTACGAGGTAGTAAGCAGGCATAAGTAGGTACAATAGTGTAATAACTGGGTACAAATTATTTTTCAAGAACTACGAGGTACAAAACGTGCATAAGTGGGTAGAAAACAGGCATAAGTAGGTACAAAAGTGTAATAACTAGGTACAAATTTTTTTTCAAGAACTACGAGGTACAAAACGTGCATAAGTGGGTAGTAAACAGGCATAAGTAGGTACAAAAGTGTAATAACTAGGTACAATTTTTTTTCAAGAACTACGAGGTCCAAAACGTGCATAAGTGGGTAGAAAAGAGTAATAAGTACAAAAAAATTTCCAGATCAATGAGGTACAAAACGTGGCTAAGTAGGTAGAAAACATGCATAAGTAGGTACAAAAGTGTAATAACTGGTTACAAATTTTTTTTTAAGAACTACGAGGTACAAAACGTGGCTAAGTAGGTAGAAAATAGGCATAAGTAGGTACAAAAGTGTAATAACTGGGTACAAATTTTTTTCCAAGAACTACGAGGTACAAAACGTGGCTAAGTAGGTAGAAAACAGGCATAAGTAGGTACAAAAGTGTAATAACTGGGTACAAATTTTTTTCCAAGAACTACGAGGTACAAAACGTGGCTAAGTAGGTAGAAAACAGGCATAAGTAGGTACAAAAGTGTAATAACTGGGTACAAATTTTTTTTCAAGAACTACGAGGTACAAAACGTGCATAAGTGGGTAGTAAACAGGCATAAGTAGGTACAAAAGTGTAATAACTAGGTACAATTTTTTTTTCAAGAACTACGAGGTTCAAAACGTGCATAAGTGGGTAGAAAAGAGTAATAAGTACAAAAAAATTTCCAGATCAATGAGGTACAAAACGTGGCTAAGTAGGTAGAAAACAGGCATAAGTAGGTACAAAAGTGTAATAACTGGTTATAAATTTTTTTTCAAGAACTACGAGGTACAAAACGTGGCTAAGTAGGTAGAAAACAGGCATAAGTAGGTACAAAAGTGTAATAACTGGGTACAAATTTTTTTTCAAGAACTACGAGGTACAAAACGTGCATAAGTGGGTAGTAAACAGGCATAAGTAGGTACAAAAGTGTAATACTAGGTACAATTTTTTTTTCAAGAACTACGAGGTCCAAAACGTGCATAAGTGGGTAGAAAAGAGTAATAAGTACAAAAAAAATTCCAGATCAATGATGTACAAAACGTGGCTAAGTAGGTAGAAAACATGCATAAGTAGGTACAAAAGTGTAATAACTGGTTACAAATTTTTTTTCAAGAACTACGAGGTACAAAACGTTGCTAAGTAGGTAGAAAACAGGCATAAGTAGGTACAAAAGTGTAATAACGGGGTACAAATTTTTTTTCAAGAACTACGAGGTACAAAACGTGCATAAGTGGGTAGTAAACATGCATAAGTAGGTACAAATGTGTAATAACTAGGTACAATTTTTTTTTCAAGAACTACGAGGTTCAAAACGTGCATAAGTGGGTAGAAAAGAGTAATAAGTACAAAAAAATTTCCAGATCAATGAGGTACAAAACGTGGCTAAGTAGGTAGAAAACATGCATAAGTAGGTACAAAATTTGATTAAGTGAGTACAAATTTTTTTTTAAGAACTACGAGGTACAAAACGTGGCTAAGTAGGTAGAAAACAGGCATAAGTAGGTACAAAAGTGTAATAACTAGGTACGAATTTTTTTTTCAAGAACTACGAGGTACAAAACGTGGCTAAGTAGGTAGAAAACAGGCATAAGTAGGTACAAAAGTGTAATAACTGGGTACAAATTTTTTTTCAAGAACTACGAGGTCCAAAACGTGCATAAGTGGGTAGAAAAGAGTAATAAGTACAAAAAAATTTCCAGATCAATGAGGTACAAAACGTGGCTAAGTAGGTAGAAAACAGGCATAAGTAGGTACAAAAGTGTAATAACTGGGTACAAATTTTTTTTCAAGAACTACGAGGTACAAAACGTGGTTCAGTAGGTAGAAAACAGGCATAAGTAGGTACAAAAGTGTAATAACTAGGTACGAATTTTTTTTTCAAGAACTACGAGGTACAAAACGTGCATAAGTGGGTAGTAAACAGGCATAAGTAGGTACAAAAGTGTAATAACTAGGTACAATTTTTTTTTCAAGAACTACGAGGTCCAAAACGTGCATAAGTGGGTAGAAAAGAGTAATAAGTACAAAAAAATTTCCAGATCAATGAGGTACAAAACGTGGCTAAGTAGGTAGAAAACAGGCATAAGTAGGTACAAAAGTGTAATAACTAGGTACAATTTTTTTTTCAAGAACTACGAGGTTCAAAACGTGCATAAGTGGGTAGAAAAGAGTAATAAGTACAAAAAAATTTCCAGATCAATGAGGTACAAAACGTGGCTAAGTAGGTAGAAAACATGCATAAGTAGGTACAAAACTTGATTAAGTGGGTACAAATTTTTTTTCAAGAACTACGAGGTACAAAACGTGCATAAGTGGGTAGTAAACAGGCATAAGTAGGTACAAAAGTGTAATAACTAGGTACAATTTTTTTTTGTGCATAAGTGGGTAGTAAACAGGCATAAGTAGGTACAAAAGTGTAATAACTAGGTACAATTTTTTTTTTCAAGAACTACGAGCTCCAAAACGTGCATAAGTGGGTACAAAAGTGTAATAAGTACAAAAAATTTCCAGATTAATGAGGTACAAAACGTGGCTAAGTAGGTAGAAAACAAGCATAAGTAGGTACAAAATTTGATTAAGTGGGTACAAATTTTTTTTCAAGAACTACGAGGTACAAAACATGGCTAAGTAGGTAGAAAACAGGCATAAGTAGGTACAAAAGTGTAATAACTGGTTACAAATTTTTTTTCAAGAACTACGAGGTACAAAACGTGGCTAAGTAGGTAGAAAACAGGCATAAGTAGGTACAAAAGTGTAATAACTGGGTACAATTTTTTTTCAAGAACTACGAGGTACAAAACGTGCATAAGTAGGTACAAAACAAGCATAAGTAGGTACAAAAGTGTAATAAGTAGGTACAAATTTTCAACCATTGCATAGCGTACAATCAAATTAAAGATGATACTTGATGTGATTAAAACGAATACAACAAACAAATTAAAGATGCTTAGTAGCTTACTTTTCAACCATTGCATAGCGTTTCACAATAAATAACATGATCTGTTCGTAGATAGCCCAATAAATAACATTTTCAATGAAAATTTTTTCACTTCCACTTATCCATAAATCATCATCCACATAATATCATCCACATATTGCATACAAAACAAAAACCATGGTGAAGAATAAAATCATATTTACAAAAAAGGTGAATCGCGTGCATACAAAAGAGCTGCACAAAACTTTGCTCTATACTTTGCACAATCTTCTTTTGAAATTGTTATCGGCCGCTTTTCGACAATGCTCGTAATGAATTCAATCATAAAGATCCCGCAATCTAAAGTTATGCATTTAAGGAAAAAATACAATATTGATAATGACTTTGAGAAAAATGAACATTTACATTAAAACGCATGAAATACTTACGGTCCTTGTTGTGGCGTGTCAACTGACTCCAGAACATGATGCTCTAATTTCCCCAATCTCCAATTACTTTGTATGAAACTCATAAACTTATTTCTAAATTTCGCAGCATCGGCGGTATAAATGGGGGATTTGATTGAGGAGTAGTGATAGAATTTTTTCTCCTCTCTTACTAACTCTACCATGTGCCAATGTCCAGAGCTGACAATCGGGATCAGAAATCTTTCACACTCCAAGAACTTCTGCTGAGAAATATTTTCCTTCATTCGTTTTGCCACCATTTCACGATTTCCATCTAGAAATGCTTGCTAAAAGAAGCATCAATGTCAAGTTTTGCCACCATTTCACGATTTCCATCTAGAAATGCTTGCTAAAAGAAGCATCAATGTCAACAATGTAGTGTTATATATTAATAAAAACCACAAACTAATGAAACAACATGGATATACTTACTGCAAGCCAAGGCCTTGTGACATGTATCTTTCGATCATAACTATTAGTTGTTTCAATCTTTTTCCAAAGCCGAATAACAAATGCATCTATCACCTAAAAAATTTACCATGAACGAATAAAGTAGTTAATATAAGTGATTTTATAGACAACATCAAACAAACCATAACACAAATGTTTAGGACCTACATCATCACTGAGTTCACCTCCTGTCAATAGTTTATAAGCATCTAAGTGAGATACGCTTGCTTCGGCACACTTCCAAATGTATGTATCACTATATCCAAAACATGGTGAGAAAATTGCAACACAAATTAAGTAAATTCAAAGATTATTATTAGAATAAGCCAGTAACAAATACCTGGTCATTTTCGATTGTAGAAAGTCTTCAATTAATTTGTCCTCATAATCATCGACCAGTACCTTACCTGGATAGTCGAGAGATGTAGGTATGAAGCCTTCATCATTTTTTTAATTTTTTTTTCCCCTCAGGACTATCCAATATCTGGATGACACGTTTCTTCTTTGTGCCTTCCTTTGCTTGATCTAGACGTATATAAGGTGAAGTAACAGAGGGTCCATCCTTCCTCGTCCTCTTTCTGACAACCCGTTTGATAGATGTGGTTTCTTTTTTATTCTCATTACCACCGTCATCTTTTTGAGAAACATCGCTATGGAGTTGAAATGCATATAATTAACAAAGAGTAACACAAGAATTATACGAAAAGTATAAAAAGAAAAATTACAAGAGAATTAAAAAACAATAAACTCACACAGCTTCTTCTAAAATTTTCATGTCTCTTGGGCTCATCAAAATGTCATTGCAAATATCGGCTTCCTCAGTTTCTTCCAAATTCTCATATTCATTAGCTTCCATATCCTCTTCGCTTTTAGTTTCAAAATGTACATTTCTGTCATCCTCTTTCTCCTTGTTTTGTTTTTTGCATAAAGCACTTTGCTCTTCTAATTCTCGTAATTCTGTAGTGAGCTCGTTCAACTCGTACGTCTTCTCCGCAATTAAGGCAATTAATTCAGCTTTCCTTGATTCCTATAAAACAAAAAAATACAAGTATTAGTACTTATACTATAGTTGCAGACATAGAACATAAAAATGAGAGATAAAATAATGAACTACGAGAGCAAATATATGTACAAATATTCTTGGCGATGCCTTACGAATAAGAGGAGTATTCACTTCGCCATTATCAGTAAGAAACTTCGGATTTCTATATAATTTGTTCATACTAGTCCTCCTCCACTTTCCGGTATTCTTCACACAAAAGAGCGGCGGTAACCTTTCAATATCTGAAGTGTACTCTATTTCCCCTACTTTTTCATAAAACCAAACCTACAATATAGAAACTATACATTAGCATGTGCATAAACACTAATCATTAACAAATTGAAAATATATACAAAATAATGTTCATGTAACTCACTAGTAAAACGGAGGAAAAACCACCCATGTACCCAGCATTTAAGCGCTGACATAATCCCCTCGTACTAAGAGACTTCTTTGCTTTATTCATCTCTTTACAAAGAAAAGTAAACACCGCATGACACCAATTGTATTTCTTCAAAGTTAAAAACTGCTCTGCATATCTAAATGCCCATAAGGGACATGTCTTACATGTTCGCGGGCATAATATGAAGCCGATAATAAAAGCCACAATAAGTTTCACACATATTATAGGGTCTTCATTATTCATATCTATAATCATCTCGGCCATTCTATCGCGCTTTCCCCAAATCACCGCCTTTTTTTTAGCATCAGCTTTCTTCTTGCCTTTAGAGCTATTACTCTTCTTCTCTTTGAGTGTCTTATAATTCTTTACAAAACTGGTGTAGATTGTATTAGACGCTGTCCCATTCATTTTTATCAAAATTCCTTCCTTTGGCAAACCGATAATTCGGTGAATATCATCTATACCAAACACATAATTTTTATTCCCAATCATGAATGAGCATGTATCAGAATTAAATTTTGGAATCAAGCAATCAATTACTATTTGCTCATTGCTCAAGGATGTGGGTAACTTGAGGAAGTTGTGAAAAGGTGTCGTCTCTAGGGCTTTTATGTGCCTTTCATCCAATATAATTCGCTTATCAATTAAATCTCGAAAATAACGCTTTTATGTGCCTTTCATCCAATATAATTCGCTTATCAATTAAATCTCGAAAATAACACAAATTGGACGGAAGTCTCAATTGTGTTATCATAGCCCTACAAGAAAATTATAAATCAGAAATAGGTAAAAATTACCTAAAAATAGATACTCGATATGACAATAATCACAATAATTTTTACAAGTTTATTAACACAAACATTATCTCATGCAAGAGGATATATCTCATTAAGCAATGACTTGTTGACACAGACATCAGTAGGCGGAGGCATCAATTTCAACTTTTGACGCATATTAAAACAAACATTATATCTCAAAAAAAAAATTTACTTACGACGTTAGAGGATTTTTGCATTTAGAAGATGAAGGCTTTAATTTTGAAGAAATCGAAGGCGTTGACGCTTTCAATTTGTTCGAAGTCATGAGGGCTGATGAAGATGTCGAACCAATCTCCAAGCGAGGGGATGTCAAGGGCGAGTGCGAGCTTCAACGGCGACGTTGAGCGTGCGTATACTGAAAAGAGAAAAAACAAACGTGTCGATGTATCGAATATAACTACGGGTTAAAAACATAAGATTATTAACCCATCAATCATTTTGAAAGTGAGATTATAAGAAGGTGGTGAAAATCTAATTCTAAATGCAAATCACCAAGATAATCAAGAGCATAAACACAGAGTAAAAAAATGTTGTTTAATTTTCCCTTAAACATCGTAACTGTGAAGAAATTATTTCACTTCGAATAATCTTTATCTATAAAAACCTATTAGATGATTCTTTCAAGAGCATAAATCACCAAGATCATCCACAGACAGCCATCCATTTAAAATTACAGTTACGATGTTTACGGGTGTTCCGGTAACTCTTAAAAGAAGGGGTTTTCTGATTTTTTTTAAAGTCATGGAGGTTACTTGATAAATTTTCAAACTTAGGTACGTGATATTAAGTACAAATCATGCAATATCTCTCAGTGAGAGGAAGAGAGCTAATCAAGATCGATGAGGCATTGAAGTTTCTGCAGAAGGTTTCCTTTCCCTATAATTTCTTAATAAAAAAAAATTACATAAAAAAAACAAAACCTGAATTAAGAGGAGGTGTTGGGGGGCGGATGTGGAGGGGCTCAGGTGAGCTTCAGAGATCGATGGCGAGGGACGGCACTGGTGAGGGACGGCACTGGTGAGGGACGGCGTCGACGATCTCCGGAGGTCGACGGCGAGGTCTGGGAGAGGGAACCGAACAGGAGGTCAATGGCGAGGTCTGAAAAGCGGATAGGAGACGGCGGTGATGATGGACGGCGAGGGACGGCGGTGGTGAGGGCCGGCGACGAATAGGAGACGGCGGTGATGATGGACGGCGGCGAAGTCTACGATCGCGAATAGGAGACGGACAGGATGCGCGATTTTTTTCAAAGCTGGAACACGATTTTGAAGGGGAGAACGTGGGAATAGGGTTTTTCTTTTTTGGAAATTTGTTTTTTTATTTTTAGGAATTGTTATTGGATCAATGGCTTAGATTATTTTGGGGTTTTTGAGATCAATGGCTGAGATTGCGCATCCTTAGGCTACACCTAGGGAGTCACCTCTAGCATTCACATTTCCCGTTTATTGATATAGTATATATATATATTTATATATACTATTATATATAATATATATATATATATATCATATTATATATATACATATATAAGGGTGTGTGTGTATATTATATATGAATATATATAGTATATATTTTATAATATTATTTAATAACTATATATTTTATATATAGATATTATATACTATATATACAGTACATATTACATGTTGTGTGTGTATATATATATATATATATTATATATTAAAATATATATGTATGTATACTCATTATCATATTAATATCATGTGTTGGTGTTGTTATATAATATAGTATATGATAGATATAATATATATTAGTATATATATTATATATATATATTATATATACGTATATATATATATATATATATATATATATATAGTATACACGCTACAGTAAATGTATAAGTTTGTGTATACATACATACATGTATATATATACATGTATGTATGTTTATATATGTATATATACATATATGTATGTATATGTGTATATGTGTATATGTATGTGTGTGTATATGCATGTGTGTGTATATAAAATTAGTAATTGGTCCACTAAGAGACCAGTTTTGGGTCCTCTTGGATCTGTCCATTTCTTTGGGTGGATCCACCAATATTGCGAGCAATTAGTTCTGAGAATGCCGATTTAGTAATACAAGCTTGGATCCGACCCACAAACTTATGTGCAAAATCAAAATGAGTTAGAACATCAATAATAAATTCCCACTCCATCTAGTTACATGCTCTCTCCATATCCGCATTCACCGCCATCAAACCCCCTCCCCAACCAAGTATTCCCTTAGAGTGTAATACCTCTTGGGCAATGAGAATATTTTCATATATTAGTCTCCCCTACACAAATGCACTCTGCTCTTCTGATATGATCTATGTAGTCACTGCATTTATACAATTAACGAGAAATTTTGAAACCATCTTGTAGATCACATTACATAGGCTTATAGGTCTTCAATCCTCCTCGTTTGGTACGTGGGAATGAAGCCAAGTGAGAATGGAATGGAAGAATGAATGAATGAGATGGAATGGTCATTCCCATTTTCTTATTTGGGTGTGTTTGTAGAATAAAGCTAGAATGAAAATCTAATTCTCATTCCCATGTTTGGTATCACTAGTTGACAAGTGAGAATGAAATCTTATTTTCTAATAATGCCCTTATAACAACATAGATTTTTAATAAAATAAAAATAAACATTAATGATAATAACTAAAAAAATTTATTTATGTATATGTTATATTAATCTAGGTATGTGTTATACTAATGTGCATGTTATCGATCAGGTATATGTTTCGTTTATATTTTTTAAACAATTCTCACTATTTCTGCATATGTTATATTAATCCAGGTATGTGTTATAATAATGCCCTTATATCTCTATATATAGTCTAGACATGATATGATTTTGATAATTTTAATATTTTGGCCAATTTCTCAGCGAGAGTTTACTCTTTTCATAAATATTGGGTCAAATATTTTTCAAGCAAAAGTTAGATTTATTGTTGTGCATGAACCACAATCAAACATGTATGCAATGAGTACATATAGTTCTCTATGGTGGGAAAACAATAGCAAAAGTTTAAAAAGAATATAATATGTTAGCGAAAATAACAGACTTTAAACATTGGTGAATAAATAAAAAAATTTGATTAACCAAAAAAAAAATATTGACATGAAAGAATTTCAAATGGCAAATAATATATAGTTTCAGTTGTATCTGTTTTTATATTAAATTGTGTTGCTCCTATGTTGAGCAATTGTGATATAATAGGCTAATGAAATATGTACTGCTAGTTTTAATATGCTACTAAAATATGTACCACTAGTTTTAACCCCTACCCCGCAAAAAATTCCTATTGTTCAAATATAATTAGTAGCTGAGAGAAGATGAGAATAGGTAGTCAAAGCCATGGTTTTTAAATTGATTCTTATTATTAATAGTGGTATAATTAAAAAAAAACCTAACTAATTTGATTCTCCCATTGAATGGGAATGATCATTCCCTATCTTCTCACTTGGAATGCCCATTCCCACAAAAAGTGGGAATGACCATTCCATGGGAATAGTCATTCCAACATCTAAAAACAAGTTTTGTTTGGTATGAGGGAATGAGAAGTGAGAATGACATTCCATTCATCTAAAAACAAGTTTTGTTTGGTATGAGGGAATGAGAAGTGAGAATGACATTCCATTCCACCCCATTCCCGCGTACCTGGTATGAGGGAATGAGAAGTGAGAATGACATTCCATTCCACCCCATTCCCGCGTACCAAATGGGGCCTTGGTGTTTAAGGACAAGAAACGCTTGGAACCAATAGTATAAAACAACTCTACCATTGGGGAGGCATGTATGTTCTGAAAAAATCTTCAAACTCTTCATATGTCAGGTCCTAGTACTCCCTAGTAATGCTCATAGAATTCAAATGTCATCCCATCCAGTCTCGGAGATTTACCACTAGGCAATGACTTAACTATACTTACATTTTCTTCTCGAGATGCCTTCTTACACATATCTTCATTATCTGAACTTGTGATCAAATGTGGGATGACATCCATAATTTTGCCTCCCTCTCTCCCAGCTGGTGCACACCATTTCTCTTTGAAGTAACTCGGGGGTTATTGGTTTGTGTAATATGTGCATAAATAGGATAATTTTTTGGACAATATTTTTTTGGTGTTATTGGTTGGGATAATAGGATTGAGATAACAAATTTTGGTGTTAATGTCTTTGTGGAGCAATAGTGAGATAATTAACCCACATGAGATATAATTATCACACTCAATGTAAAAATAATTGTTCCTAAGCCAAAATTTACCCTAACTCTCATAACGGAATAATTTGAGATAAGTGGGATAATTTTTGAATATATAAATATTTACTACTAGTATATGTGCTAATTGCATTAGCTAAAAGATAAAATGATTATATAATTAATATCATTAAACATATTGTTGATATATTATATTAATTATAATGTAATATATTAATTTTTCATATTATATTATATTTATTATAATATGATAGTTTATAATATAATATATTTATGATTAATAAAGTAGCAAAAGTAACATAAATTATGTTACAATATATTATTTTTTATATATAATATTATCATATGATTAATATAATATGACATATTAAGTAAAAGTAATATATAATATTATAATATGTCATAATATGATAAATTATATATTTATTATGATGTTATATATTACAATATAATATATTTTATCATACATATTATTTATGTTACAATATATTATTTTTTATATATAATATTATCATATGATTAATATAATATGACATATTAAGTAAAAGTAATATATAATATTATAATATGTCATAATATGATAAATTATATATTTATTATGATGTTATATATTACAATATAATATATTTTATCATACATATTATTTATGTTACAAGTATAACATAACATATTTTAATATATATTATATTTTATTATATTAATAGTATTAAACATTTTTAAAATATATTTTGAAAATATTGTATATTATAATATGTTATAAGTATTTTATTACTTATATTTTTGCTATATGATATTAATTATAATTTAATACTATATTATATTGATCGTAGTATTACACATATTTATTATAAATCATGGTGACTCCAATATATTATATAGTATTACTATATTAAATTAAAATAATTTATTTTACTATATGATATTATAATATTAATATTACGATAAATCATGGTAAGTTCAATAAATATGATACTTTCGTAAGACGACGTAAGACGACGCCGCATCGTCAATTGTCCCACCTAAATCGTCTCAATCACAATTTTAAATTACCCCATTATCTCATGTTATCCCACTTTATCCCTCTCAAGTTGTTCTGATGGGTCACAGTTATCCCCAAATATTACCCCAAATATTAATATATGTTACTAAAATATTATATAATATTATAATAAATACGTTATACTATAATTACTAATTAATATTATATAATAATATATTACATAATATTATTAATATATGTTATTACAATATTATATAATATTATAATAAATATGATATACTATAATTACTATTATATAATATTATTAATATATGTTATTAAATTATGTCATTAAAATATTAATATATGTTATATTTTATATATCATGTCATATATTTATAATATAATTGCATGTATTAGTTAAGTAATATAAAAATATTTTAAAATTATCCCAATTGCCTTCAAAGTGGAACAACATTATTCTAATATGGAGGATGGGGTAAAATTTTACTATTGGGATAAAATTTTTGTATATGAGTGGAGTAATTTTATCCCAAGTGGTGTAATTGTCTCACTAGTATTCCAAAAAACCAATAAGAGCATCTCTAACAGCTTTTCCATTTCTCACTTTTGGAGAATTTAGTTAGTTTTTTGGTCCAACGGATTCCACATCTCATTCCCCAAAATAGGGATGGGGAGAAAAAATTGGGAAGCTTCCCCAAATCTGCAGCATTCTCCAAATATTTGGAGGAAAAAAGAGATTCTTCAAAATAGGGAAGCTGTTCGAATTGGTGTAAAAATTAGTTGGAGAATATGACTTTTGCTTCCCCATTTTGAAGAAAATTTTAGAGAAACTGTTGGAGATGCCCTAACACAAAAAGGTATTATCCTTATTCCATTGTCCTAATGAATAACACTATAAAATAGAATCCCCAAAATTATCCCATTATCCCCAAAATATCCGAACCAATAACCCCCCTAGCCGCAAAAGGGGAACAATTCTCAATCTCCAGCCCACCCACACAGTTTCAGTTCCTTTATAATTTCGAATAGCTGAAGCGAGTTTTCAAGCCCGCCTAACCACACCTGCCCTATGGGAATTTTTTTTGGGTGTTTCGATCTCTATCCAAACCTAACCCGTTAAGGAGCGTAACCCGGACTATGAAGGCGGAATCGGGCTTGACCAAGTGCCGGACAGACACGCAAGAAAAATAAAACCTAACCCGTTAAAGAGCGTAACCCGACCCGAACGTAACCCGGTCCAGCGTTATCCTCCCCTATTCTCCAATTTCCCCTCACTTCTCCAACGCAAAACCCCTCTAAAACCTCAGCACAAAAATCCACCAATGGCTTTATCCACTGCTCCTCCCCTTCTTCCCTTATCCTCTCTCCGACTCCCAATAATTTCACGTTATTTTCCCATCAAAATAACCCATGGCAACAAACTCCACTCTGCTAAAATTAGAAAACCCATGTCTGCTGCTATCTTTGCAAAAGCTGTCTCTTTTCACAGCAGGGAGGAGCTCGACACTGTCAACATCGCTGAGGACGTCACCCAGGTTCTAATATTCTGTTTCTTCTACTTTCTTCGTTGTAATTTTGGTTGATCTTCAGGTGGGCTCACTGTACCTTTTTTTTGATCTGGGTTGATTTCTTGTGTAAAATGTGAAACTGTTTGGCCTTATTTAGCGAGGAAGCTTATAATGGTTTCAATCGGGATAAGATTATTGCTAGTGAGGGCTTAGTTTTTAATGGGTTTTGTTTTTAAAAATAATATTCCTAATAAAATTTTTCTTTCCTTCTTCCTTGCTTTTTGTCTGTGTGGGGTGTGTTCGCGTACAGTTTGATAATGCTTTTATCTTTTCCAGGTTTTATACTATTCTACTCCATAATAGTAACTTAGAAAGAAACTGACTGGAATAGTCTATGTGACAACTATAAGACCAACGATCCTATGTAGATCAGAATGTTGGAAAATTAAGAAATATGTGCAAAAAATTAGTTTGGGAAAAATAAGAACGATGCAATTAGTATGCATGTATACACTAAGAGACATGATAGGAAAATTGAGTTCAACCATAGGAAGTGAGAGGTTGTTCAGAAAGAATTGAAATGCTGTAGTCACAGTAATGAAGGCCATTATATTACAACAATTCAGAGGAGTAGTAGTATTCTAATTAATGGCACAAGGAAGTTTAGAATGTAGGTTAAAGAGAACTTGGTCGGAAACAAGTATGAAGGATATGATAGTATCGAACATAATGAAGTAGATAGCCCTTAATAGAATTGAGTGGAAGAATAAGATTCAAGTAGTCAACCCCAAAAATTTGGCAGAAAGGTGTTTTTGTTGGTTTATGATCCTAAATATATATTATTTACACTTATGTTTATGTATTCTCATATTTCATTAAGTGTGTTTAGATTACATTTTAAGATTATATTTTATATACGAATCATTCGACATGGCTATTTACTACGTATCTCCAATTTTTCCCCAATATCCGTAATCCGATATAGAGTTTGACCGTCCGATATTTCCCCAATATTTTAAAGCCTTGCCCCTATTCTTGTAGCTATCAATATCACCTTCACTATTGCCATTGTCTATGCTGCCTTGTCTTTGGACTTTTGTTTAGGAAAGGTGATTAGTTAAGGACATACCTAGCTTGAGAAGACAATTAGCTATAGGATAGAGATTTCTTGACGTCTTTTATATATTATCTAGAGAATACTTCCGAATAGGAGAATTATCTGTTGATGCCACTTATATAAAAGTATAATTTATAATTTGCAATATACTCTGTGTAGAGTCATTTTCTGAAATCATTAGCTTGAAATTACGAGCAATATCATGAATTTGATTTAGACTTCCATGAAATCCATTAATTTTCTATTACTGTTTGAATTTTTTAAAAGGCTTTTGAAGCAACTAAGCATCACTAAGCAACTAAGCAGCACCAACTTTTTGATTGTGTTCCTTTCCTTAAATGAAATATTAATGAGAAATGCACTTACAGGTTATTATTTTTATTTCCTCAAAAGTGAAGGCTTTAAATTTAAGAATGAGCTTTTTATTTCATCCCCCAATTATCTATATTTTGAGATGGGTCTATGAAATATCATACTTTGAAATCAGTCCATCAATTTTCTTAAATAATTCTAAATTACTCCCTCTTAATTTTCTTTTTGTTTAAGTCCAACTTGCATCAGGCTGACGATGTTATAACACAGATGGAGACTAAATTGAACTAGCTTTTGAGAACTACTGGAGGTCGAGGTTAGGATATTAACGAGCAAGAATGAAGAGGAGACCAAACGTGATGGAAGCTCTGCTTCCTTTGCTATTGAGGATAAATGAATTGGGATGGAAGCAATGGCAGAGAATGAATTTCTTTGTACTTGTCATCTTGATCAAGATTGCTTGCTATATTGATGTTACCTTGTTCTTTATGTCACCTGGGTACTTCTATTGGAAGCCGTACCCGTACCCATACTGTAACTTCTTGAATATATTTCATTCGTTCAAGCATATACATGTTTTAATTTAAAACACTTCTCATACACCTCTTTGACATATATTCTACACTTCACATTTATTTCTTATATAATGATCTTATGTAAATGAGAAAAAAACATTATTGATCTTATCTAATAGTCATGTCCCTGGACCCTACTAAATTTAAAAGCAATATTGGTCTTATGTAAATTTTAATACATATAAATATACATAACATACATATATATAGTCGTGTCCTTGTACCCTACATTTTGCAAATTTGCCATCACCTATACCCGTACCCATGCAACTTAGCTTGTTCTATAGTGGAGGCATAGAAAATTAAGGTTATTTGACCAATGTTTGAAGGAGGATCTGAACCAAAGTACTTAAGCTATACCATGTCCATAGATCTATATTGACTGTCAGAACTAGATTGAAACAGGATCTGATTTTTAATTAATTCTTTCATGTAACTGGGTTTTCTTTCACGGTCAGTCAATAACTTATAGTGGACCGGTGATAATCAATGGGTCATTCTCCATCAAAGCCCAAAAATAATACAGCCTAAACATGAGAATTAGGTGTACAAATGAGAAACCTTGCGGTAAGAGTGATCCATCAATTTGGCCTAGAGCACCAATTTCACAGAAACACAAGCAATTTCGGGACAGGTGAAATAGAAATTTAGAAGTTTTACCTACAAGTCACTGATTCTGTCCATGATCCTTGAGACTTTCACCACGGGATATACTTAATTGAAGGTAACTTTCAGTTCAATCGTAGCTTGTATGCACCCATATTTTCTAGTTTTATGCAAGAGATCAAGAAAATACTTTATCTGTGAAAAAAAAGATTCTTTGTTTTTGATCTCCCAACCTCTATTTCCAAATCCTTAATCTCAGTTTCCACGGAAGGTTAGCTTTTCACATGTTCAATCACAAACTACCAGTCTCTGATAATGACCATATCATTCACATGCACTATCAATAAACTCTCTTCTCCCCTTATTTTGAATAAAGAGAGGATGATCTGCATAATATTTTGTACCATATCAAATTATAGCACTCTAAATTTTAATCGATCAAGTTCTTCCAGATTCTTTAGTCCATTGGTGGTACTATCGACTTTTGCCGGTAGTATATCGATGAAAATCCAGTAAACTGTTGCTCATTTTAAGTGAAATTCTTTGAAATTTTGGGAGTAGTTTTCTTGAAATTACGGATTGACGTTTTCAAGAAATTAAGTATGTCTCTTTTATGTTACTTCAGTATGATGAAGAAATATCTTTTTCATTCTTAATTTCTGACTTCTTGATCAGTTAATTGGGAGAACGCCAATGATATATCTCAACAATGTCGTTGACGATTGTGTGGCTAATATTGCTGCAAAACTCGAGTCTATGGAACCCTGTAGAAGTGTCAAAGATAGGTAATTACAATCAAAATAGCTTTATTATTTGAGCCATTTAACGCTGCGCAAAAGTTTGTTAACATGGATTGTGATACTATACAGGATTGGATGTAGCATGATAAACAATGCCGAAGACAAAGGACTTATTTCACGAGGAACGGTAAGCTTTTTTGCATTAAAAAGAGCCATTATCAGCTATATCAGCTATACACCACGTCCATCATAAGCAAGTTCCATTTGATCACAGACCACTTTAGTTGAACCAACTAGTGGAAATACAGGAGTTGGTATTGCCTTTGTTGCTGCTGCCAGGGGATATAGGCTCATTGTGACCATGCCTGCATCAATAAATCTAGAGAGACGTATTCTTCTTCGCGCACTTGGAGCAGAGATAATTTTAACAGATCCAGCAAAAGGTTTAAAAGGAGCAGTGGACAAGGCTAATGAAATAGTTGAGCGGACGCCAAATGCCTACATGTTTCAGCAGTTTGATAATCTGGCGAACTCTGAGGTTGATGCCCCATTTTTACTGTGTTCCTTCTTTTCCTTTTTTGTTGAAATAGCATTATACATTGTTTTAAAGTACATCTTTTAAATGTATAAATTATGTTAAGATTGCATCTAAATAGATTACAGATTCACTTTGAAACCACAGGTCCAGAAATATGGGAGGATACATTGGGCGGCGTTGATATATTTATCGCTAGCATTGGGACAGGTGGTACTATCACAGGTACAGGGCGTTATCTGAAAATGATGAACAGAGATATCAAGGTATGGACATCTCTCTCTATTGACTTTCTTGATCTTGTTGTTCAGTTCTTGTTTATTATTTTTCTTCAAATTTCTCCCTGAATTGTTTACCTGGTGAGCTCTATCCTCTCAGCACTGAGTTTGAAGTCCTGTCTTTTGCATCCTTGATCATTTTCAAATATGCTATATTGAAAAAAACAACTTATATCAGCAGTGATCCGGTATCTGACTAGTTTCTTGAAAATGATGATAATCAAAATGATGATAACATAATATTTTATAAAACATTTACTCTGCGCACCTTGAAATTGTTTCCCAAGTGTTAGTTCTTGGATCCAACTGAAGGTGATTTGATGTCATCATAAGGTGTGGATAAAGTAATTTCATGGCATCAGAATGGGGGAAATTAGCGGCTGCATAACATGATTTTGTGTTGAAATTGATCTTCAGAAAATTTATTCAATCAAGATAAAAATCCCCCCTTCACGGGTTGAATCAAAATTCTGACCAGGGAATCTCAGGGAAAGGCAATTGAGGGTATTGAAATGAATATTCAGGCAATTGTTGGAACGTAGAGGAGAAAGTATTTTCTTAGACGCGATGGACAGGAGAGCAGAAAAGTAGCTTGATTTCTGAATTCTTTTCTGTGGGGCGGTAACCTATTCTGATCCTTGAATGGTACAAATAATTACAATCAATGGACAAATAGTAGGTATAACTTTATTATCATTTCTGATGATCAAAAGGAAGTAAAAAGGAAGGCTGTATGCAATGAAATTTCTTCCTATACTATTGGATAATGTAAGCAGGTTAGGGATTGTCATGCAAAAGTCAACCCTTAAAGTTTTTGGACTAGAAAATTGTTAGTGGTGGTTTCTTAACTTCTGTGCTTACTTTTATCTGTCAATACTGTATTTCTCAAGTTCTTGATATCGTTGTAATTACTGTAGTTTGTTGCGAGAGTCTTGGCAGTTTCATGTATTCTATTTAGGATCTGTTGATGTTAGTGTATCCTCTGCTATATTATCTAGTCTGTTTATGATATCTTATGATAGTTCATCTCATTTTATTTCATATTACAGAAATTATCACTACAATATGCCTTTGACTTTTTCTTTCATTTTAATTTTGGTTTTTTTCAATATTAGTCCCTTAAATCTTAAATATTTTGAAATTAGTTCCTAAAATCATTGAAATTGCTGTCAGGTCCCCAATTCTTATATGTTGTATTGCTGCACTTGGTTCATTCCAAGTTACCAGAATTGGGGAGCCTCATAGCAATTTCAATGATTTGAGCGAGTAATTTTGAAACAACTTATAGGAAATGAGGTACCTAATAACAATTTCAATTATTTGATGGCCTAATTTAAAAAATATTAAAGATTATAGGGACTAATATTGAGAAATCCCTTTAATGTTATTCCCCTTTTTTGGATACATTACCAGCAACTGAAAGCATAGATCCTCAATTAAAACATAATTGTATCTTCATGAGAATTACATTTCATGTAGTGTTAAAAAAACCCGTTATATAACCCGTTATAACCCATTTTGTGACTTAACAGTGCCCTCTTGTTAGGTAACACCCATTTAATCCTGAAACTATTTTACCCAAAAAAACGTGTTAAATTGCGTTAAATGTGCGACACGTTATAAAATCAGTTAACATGAGATTTTTAAGTTAAATTGCATCTCTGATTAGGATGCTTTGATGCATCTCCACCGTCCAAATCATTTAAACCGTTCCCCTTTTAGTACCGATCACCCTATTTTCTTTTTGCAAATATGCGATCTCTTCACCTCCTCCAATTCAAACCCTAGCTCTTTGCCTCCTTTGAAACTTCTCCAGCTATTGGCAGCTTCTGTGATTCCAGTGAGGTAAATTTTTTATTTTATAGTTATGTATTGGGCATCTCAGTTTATATCTTTTTAATAAATAGTGATTCTAAATTTACCTTCCAAATTCTAATTTTTTTATTGCTAATTTACCATAAATCATATCAGACTTGTTGCTTTATTACCCTCCAACATAAATTTTTAAGATATGTCACAAAATTAGAGTACCGAGATTAATTACTGGGTTAATTGTGTTGGATAGATAATTACTTTTAGTTACTACTTGATTTTGATTAGGTCTCAGTTTCTAGCTTTTAGTTAATACTAGAGTTTATGAAATTAAGTTTGCACGCAATCTCTGTATATGCAAAATTTCTTACTGTTATTACATAGTTATGTTTAGCTTGGTTGATGTAGTGAACTTGATAGGAATTAGAATATTTTTGTGAAGTTGAGAACTCGAGAGTTGAAAATGTTTAGACTTGTTTTTATTGCCTTAATATTGATGATGTTAACGTATTTAAGCATTTGATGACGCTTTTTGGAATGATTGTTTGTCATGTATGACTAATTTTTGTTAAGAAATTGTGATACTCTATTTTTCTATTTGATAATTGTTATGTTATGTTTGAAAACTTAGATGATTCTAAGTATTAAAGTCATTATGAATTGTTAGTATTTATAAAATATCTATACAATTAATAAATAATATAATCTATTTTATGTGTTACATTTTTTTGCGTTTTATTCCTTAACTCTTAACAGGAGGCCAAGTATTACATAACTCATTCTCGTTATTTTCAACATTGATTTCATGCTAGAGCTAATAGTCTTCATGAGAATGGCCAATATTAATGCTGGCTCAGGTGAAATCAGTTGTGTTGTTTATTTGACTGAATCTACTAGGGATCTGTTTTGGATAATTGCATTTCATGCTAGAGCTAATAGTCTTCATGAGAATGGGCAATAATTATGCTGGCTTAAGTGAAATCAGTTGTGTTGTTTTAGATCTGGAACGCTTTATGTAGCTGTCACAGGTTTTCATAAGGGAATATGTAGTTATTTTTCCAGTTTCCCATGACACGTTTTGGACTAAAATAACTCTATTAGCCAACATATTGCACACAGTTCTATTGTGAAGTCATGTTATGTTTGACACAGGTTCTCATGCGTATCGTGTCTATTTTCTATACTTTCCAAGTGCTATTTTGTCCTGCATATGTGCTGATGTCCATATCTTTGCAACATAGCTATTACTTATTATCTAGTGCAAGATGGATAGTTGTCAAGCACTAACAATCAGAAACAAAGGCGGGGTGAGCATTTTAGTTAGTTTGAAAACCAATTGACTTTTAACTAATGTTTTAAATATCGGATATCGGGAAAATATCGGATGACCAAAATTCATATCAGATTGCGGATATCAGAGAAATATCGGGGATATGTGGTAAATATCGGAATGCCATAACTGATGTTTGTATATATAGTATAATGTACTAAAATGTAATCTCGACATATGTAATGAAATCTAAACATATAAAATGTGAATAATATATGTTTAGGATCACTAATTAACCTTGTAAAATAAACAAAAGTACAAATCAACTTTGCAACATTTGATCTGATTTTTTTAGGGTAAAATGTCATTTGATATAATGAGGAAATCATGATATCTTGCCCAAAAATTGTCAAACACTATATAATATTTTGTGACAAGCCATATAAAAAGATATGTCGGTCCACATATTGGTTGATATATCGGCCATATCAGGGGACATATCATCCAAAATAGCCAAAAAGCAATAAAGGATATTTAGAGACCATATCGGTTGCGGCAAGCCCTGTAAAAGGATATATCAAGAGATATATCGGGCCATGTCAAGGATATTTAAAACAATGCTTTTAACCAGTTGTTAGTGCCTCACATTATTATTTTTTTACTTGAAAATTACTTTCCTGTTTGAGGGTTGCAAAAAAAAACTTGATAAACGTCTTTCGCAGGTTTGTCAAATTGGTTAAGTAAAATTTTAAATTCCAATTGTGCATAATGATTAAGGGATAATAGTGGGTTAGCTCTGGTCTGTGGAGCTTATTAATTAGATTATAGACATCACTCGTCCCAGTAACCACGTAGCAAATTTTTATTGCTTCAGTGTCACATAGGTCCCTTGAGCCATTTCATTTAACGTGCCTATCTTCTTTTTGATTCTGTAACTTATTTTGTTCTCAGTAAGCCTTCAAAATCACTTTACATGTATAAGCAAGTTCTTAAAACTTTGTAAATTTTATTATAGCATAAACTGACTGGGAAACGGAAGGTAGGATCTGTGTTGCTTGGTAATACCATTTTCCATGCTTAGAATGCATCATTCATCATGGTCAAGAGATTGAAAAATGATATGCTTAAAGAGCGAAGCAGGATGGTGAAAGTGGAGAAAATTTTCTATCAGACTGTGTGATCATGGAATATGCATGAAATTAAAAGAAACTTTCTATATGGAAGATGGTAGAACGAGCAATGTGTTATGAGTTAGAATTGCAGCATTCATGAAATAACATGTTCATAAGGTGAATGTTGGTGAAAGATGAATGCTAAGATCGAGAGTGATGACAGACTAAATGACAGGTAAGGGATTAGCGTTTCCAGAAGAAATAAAGAGAACAACATTTAGCTTGTTTGTCTATGTGCAACAAAGGTTAATAATTGCACGTTTCTGGAATGAGTGATAGGATCCTAGTTAATGGACTGTTGAGATAGAGGAGTAGACATTAAAAACATGAATAGAGAATTAGACGGACATGGTAGCTGTTAATTTCATCAGGGGTATGGATTTTAATAGGGCTCAGTGGAAGAGATGGATATATGTGGATGATCCCAAAATCCGGGATAAAGGCTCTTTTTTCTTGTTTTTCTATTATAAGATTAGGAAAAGGAAGTAATAAGCATGCGCAAACAAAGCTTAGCATGTATCATAAGATAAATGCTGAAAGTCTCGCGTTGCCGATGCAAAACTGTTGTTCTGATCCTTTTAGTATCCACCATTGTGCGACCTACTCTAGGCTGGAACTTCAATATATTTTGAACTTCCATTTGAAACAATTACTAATTACTAAACTTGATGTCAGATTTTATTGGTCTCTTCCTTCTTTTATATTTCAGTATAATTTAACATTCCATTTTTAGTTTGGTTCCATTATGATAATCTATTATACTAAGTTTAACCTTGTTATCATTCTGGGACCTTTGTTTAAAACTCTATAGCTGAGCTGCCATGCATAACTCTGCTCTCTCTTTTGTTGTCAGGTTATTGGAGTAGAACCTGCAGAAACAAGCATAATTTCTGGAGGAAGTCCAGGTAAACAGTAGTGGTTTACGACATATTTGCCAAGAAGATTAGTACTTACTTTTCTTAAATTTTTTGTACTGTTACATCTTATTGTTTAAGTATCTATTGTTTTCTGTGCTTTTGTAGGTTATGTGCCAAGCATTCTTGATGTTAAGTTGCTTGATGAGGTCATGAAGGTCTAACCTCTAATTCAAGTATATTTCTGTGTTGTATTTTCCTAGTTCCATTTCATTTTTTGTCTTTCCTTCAAATATTTCTTGAACTGCTTTAGATGGTTTCCTGTTATTGATATACTTTGATGTACTTAGTTTCTTTTAATATGTTCATTTTTTAGTACAACATTAACTAGAAAGGTTACCATCTCTGTTTGATGCTGTTAAGATTGTTGGTGACTAGCTGAATCTCCTGTACCATACTAGTCTTTGACTGCTTACATGGGTGGTCTAAATAGGGAACCTAGTATAAAGCGATGGTGTGTGGCTGTTCTTTGGATCCTCACCAGTGAAGGGGAAGCATAAAAATTATTATAATGGTTCATACTTCCCTTTTAGATTTGATTGTACACTAGTGCCAAACAGACCGCGATCATGTCAGCTCATCTTGACTCCCATCCCCGTGTGTGAAACCTCTCATATGCGTGTTCGTCTGTCCGACACCAACACTTCTCAGACACTCCTTGAATATATGCACACAGTTATATAATACATGTTTTAGTTAAAACACTTGCCAAACATCTTGGACGTCTAGCTTACACTTCATATCCACTTTCTGCAACTTGCTTGACATAGGACAGACTCATTTCAACCCATACCCGGTTTCAGAAGTGTGTTTTTAAAGGGTTGTTTAGGTATCTAGTTCAAATTCAAGTGATTTTCTCGCAACATGGGAATGAAAAAACAACATTGATCACATGTAAATTATTAAGTACAATATTTATGTATGTATGTGTATGGATCAACCTTCAAACTCGTTGATTCTTACTGCCTGCTTGTGTTAACAACTTCCTTTGTGAACAGCTTAGGGAGTGAGAAATTGTATGATACCTTGATTCTTGTTGCCAAGGGATACTCTCATTGCTAGATACCTACACAGAAGATATTGCTAATGTTTGGCTGTTCTACTTTGCATAAGATGAATGATGAACACAAAGATAGGGTGTATAGTTGGTTATTGTAGAAACCTTAAGAACAGACTTAAAAAATTGTAGTACAAGTCTGCCCTTTACTGAGGTTAACTTGGAGACTGGACTACAGGGAGGGCTAACTTTGCAAGTATTATGAACTTTTGTCGAGAGTGGGAAGTCTAGGCATCTCCACGCGGCACCTGAAACTCACCAAAACTCCAGCTTTAAAATGGAAATCATTGGATCTGCATCCAGAATTAAGGGGATGCACAAGGCGTTGAAGTTTGAGAGAGAGTTATTGGACCTTTAGTGTTCTTTTTTTAACTTGGTACACTATTATTATCCAATAGTTCAATTTTTGTCCAGCTAGAAAAGCTTAAGGAGACCCTCGTCATATTTCTGCAAAGATCATGACAGGACTCTAGAGCATAGTTGCGCAATACTCCATTTTGATATGAGAGAAAAGATGTAAGCAGTAGCCCTTATGGCAATTTTCAGGGAGCGCAAAGTTGTGGGATTTTTCTTTGGTGACGTTCATCATTCAGGTTATCAAATGAGAAGATAATTGTTTTCAATCAACTTTTTTTGAAGATTTAAGTAAAAACAGGCAACTTTCTAGAGACACACAGATCCCTTTTTCATATTTGAAAATGAAAGTAAGAGGAATTTCAGCCATTTAGTGTCTCATATTTATTCCATATTTAAAAATGAAACTAAATGGAATTTCAGCCATTTAGTGTCTTTTCCTAATTCCATTTTTCACTGTTTATACTTCTTGAGCAGACATCTTAGGTTTGTTACCTGGGCATTGATGCTGAGTGTCTGTTTCTTGATAAATATTTACTTTTACTGATAAAAAACCTGTAAAGGTTAATCCATTTACATTTCTCTAGTTCCTTCTTCCTTTTTTATTGTAGCAAATTAGCTATTACAACTTATGCTTTCTTATTATAAGAGTAGTAGAGCAAGAAAATTGTTTATTATCTTAACCTACAATTGGGAGGAGATGCACTTTGTTGAATTTTGTTACTGCACAGTTTTTCTTGCTTTATTTTCTTACATGTAATCAATGTTACAGAAAGCGGTAGGCAGCCTAGGCATCGGACCCAACGCCTAGAGCCTAGGTGCCTAGGCGGTTTTTCTTTTTTTAATTTTTAATTAAAATAATAGAATGTCAATATTATAGAAAGCTTAGGTGCTGGATTGGTGTCTAGGCGGATTTTTTTTCTTTGGGGGGAAAGGTGGTTTGTTGAAGTTTGGAGGACGTAGAGGAGGTGTTCATAGTTAGAGGCTGGAGTAGTTTGGAGGTTGGAGAATGTATAGATTGCAACATAGGAAACTATAATCAAGGCCTAAAGGACGTAGTCCACGTAAGCAACTTACACTCCCCAAGGCGCTTCCAAAACCTAGGTGAACAACCTAGGTACCCCTAGGTGCTAGGCGCTAGGCGGGCGGGTTTGGTATTGGGCGGCTTTGGTATTGCCTAGGTCTAGGCGGACTAGGTGGAGGCTTTTTGAAACATTGTATGTAATTTCACTTGACTATTTTGCACCTTAAGTTGCATGTAATTTCACTTGACTATTTTGCACCTTAAGTATGATTTTTCTTCCTATTAAAATAGACAAATATAATGACAACATTTGTCTATTCTTGACCTCATAGATAAGCACTGCTGAAGCTGTTGAAGTAGCAAGAGCATTGGCTCTTAAAGAAGGATTGCTGGTAAGCACATTTATTTCTTAAATCAAGGATACAAATAATTATTGTTCTTTCTCTGCCAGGTAAAGACTACCCTTATCCATCTCTGATTATAAACATTTAAGTGTTGTTGAATTTTTTAAACTAAGATATTGTTGTTTTCCAGGTGGGTATTTCTTCGGGAGCTGCTGCTGCTGCTGCAATCCATGTGGCAAGAAGGCTTGAAAATGCTGGAAAGTTGATAGCAGTAAGCAGCATTTTCTTCTGAATTTATCTTAAGTTGCTTCTTTCACTAAATCTAACAGATTCTTTAATTACGTAAAAATAATAATCAGTATTTACTTCTCCACATTGGGGGCTGACTTATCATTGGTAATTCTACCTCAATTATGATTTAATTCCATGTATAAATTCCTAACATCTTCCCATTATTCTAGACTCACTTCTGATGTTTTGGAGGGTGGTTGTTTAAGTGTCCTTAGACTCTATCTAGCCAGAGAGGTTAAGCTTGATATATATTACTTTTGTCGATAATCTATTAGCTTAAGCTTCTGGGTAAAGTGCTATTTTGAATTGTTTACATAGCAACAAGCTTCAAGATGTTTCAGATTCAATCTCATCATTGATAGCTGGAAATTATTTCCATTTAATGTTTTTCAAATCAAATCAAAGTTTATGCTGGAGGATTTTCTTGTGGCTAAAAGGTCTATGTTAAAAGGCTGTGTTAACTTTGCTTGAGATACATTGTTAACATATGATTGACTTTGCTCTTACAATTGACTTGTCTGCATAGGACTTTTACTATTTTGTCATAAATGATGCATGTATCATATTGGTGAATTTTCAATTATTTTATGTTTAAGAAACCTTTCTCCCTCATCATGAAGATGGCTTACTCGAAGGTCGACTGTCAAGAAGCATCATGAAGTGGTTTTATTCTCTTTCCGTGTCCAATAAACAAATAAAATCATTATCTAAAGCATAAGTCTGGGATCTGAAGACTAAGTGAAATTCAATTTTTCATGGGTTATACAAACAGTATGACATGTCATGTAGTCATAAAAACAGCCTCATTTACAAGATAATAAGACCAGAAAGATGATGATTTATCTTGATATTGTTGGTCTGCTTATTGAGCACTAAACTTCTGACAATGCAAATAACACATGGAAACCACCTGTTTTTTTAGCAAGTCCCGTGTATTTATGTAGATTAAATTATCAGGTAAAAAGAAAATGTCGTTTTGGACTCTTACTATTTTTTAATGTGCTATCAGGAGAATAATGTCTTTTTGATGACTGTACAATAATAGAGATTAAATTGATTTCTGAAAGCCCATTCAGGTGCAGGCACTCAGACACACATGCATGCACACTATCAAAGTCACATATGAACATGTGCAAATGTGCACAAAGCCGAACGCAGTTCAACTCCAAAATAGAAACCATGAAAAAACATGTCATTGAGAACCTTCCAAATGTTTCAACTAAAAGCTGTATCCAATGTATGAATGTATGGCAAAACCTTATTGGAAATGAATCTCTTTCGTTTACCAGAAGAAGCAAACTAGTAGCTATTATTAGTTATATTATAGTTTCCCAGCTTCAGGTTAGCACACATAGCCAGCTATCATGGGAAAACATGTGAATCACCTGGTTTGAGATTACGCATCTAAACATAATACTGCCAACCCATGTATTATAGTAAATGTGAACTGAAGTCAACCCAGTTTCCTTATACTCCTTATATTTGCAGTGCAGTGGCTGTTTCCTTCTTTCTTGCCTGCTTAAATTGTCATTAGGATTTTGTTTTCTTGACTTTGTGAGTCTGTCTCATGAAACAAATGCGCCCAACCATGGTATCTTTGTTCGCAATCACCAATTACATTGTCATGGGATTATTTAGCTTTCATTAAAGACCACTTCAGTGATTCTCCATTACTACTGGCCACATAGATATCTCTAGACGAACCATTTGCTAAAAGCACAATGGTGTCCCACAGCCACAGTGCGGGATCTTTCCGTGGACTTGTATATCAAAATTGTTGTTTAACTTGACCACATAACACTAAATCCAATGCTTGTAGGCATCTTATCATATGTTTCGAGACATGGTCGACTTGGTTAATTATGGCAAAGACATTTCTAAGAAACCTACTCTCTTGGTCATCTTGTTTGGAAGGGACAATTAATCACATATCTTGATGCAATAGATGTCTGAAATGTGATTTTGTTTGGGGGCCAACTATAGGGACACTTCATAGGAACTAGAACCTCAGTTTATATTACAAGAATTTTAAATTTGTTTTCTGGAATTAAATTAAATAGCTGTGTAATAAATCATGGTTTAGAGATTGCATATGGAGGCATTTAAGCTCACCCATGGTTACTTCGTGCTTCTGGCGCTTCATCTTATTGAATTGGTTAGCTATGGCAGAGACAACTCTTATCAGTTGTTTTGAGACCTGGTCTGGTCATGACTGGGTTAGTTATTGCAACTCTATTTGCTGTCAGAATTACTTACTAGAGAAACAGTTGCGGTGGGTTCTTTTATGTGGAACGTGCTTTAAGGAATGGTACTCACTTTCCTGGTTCTCTTTTATGGAATGAAATATTAATCACATTTCTGGACATAGCAGGTGTCTGAAGTGTGTTTGAATTGCATTTCTAGAGATACTAGGTATCAATTCAAGGATGTGTTTAATGGTGGTGTCTGACATGGGAAGTTTCAAAAAGTCTGACACGGAGTAACAGCTGTACATTGTACGAAATATGCAAACGTTACTGTGACTTCAAGATACCTAGATAGCCAATCAATCATTATTGAGAAAATTGATTGACCCATAAATAAAATGATTCTTAGATCTTTTACATACAACAACACCAATAACAAAGCCTTTATTCCCAATATTTGGGGTCGGTTACGTGAATCCTATTCTTCCATTTCGATTTTTGGCTAGTTCCTTAGTTAAGTTAACCACGATCATATCCTTCTTAGGGCATGTTTGTTTTTTTGATAGTTCATGTCACGCCCCAAAACAGCTACAGAACCTAAGTTGCATGGAAATGGGCACGTGTACTGGTACGGGTGCGGGTACGGATAGGGGACACGGTAAAATTATAAAATGTAGGGTATGGGGACACGACTACATATATATATTGAATTAATAATGTACATGGAATAAAATTTTCCCGCTTCATGTGTCATTAGAATTAAAATCCCGATTACATTTTTGAGTTTCTTTTATCATATTGATTATTGTGAGTTGTAAATTACTTAGACATCTAAACGACCCATTAACTATATAGTTTTGAACTTGGGTATGGACTGAAACGAACCCGACCCGTACTATATAGTTTTGAACTTGGGTATGGACTGAAACGAACCCGACCCGTATCTCATTAGTTTCAAAAGACGGATGTGAAGTGTAAGCTCTACGTCCAGGAAGTCTTTGACAAGTGTTTTAAATTAACACATATATCGTATAATAGAGTACATATTGTAATAAATGCATGCATATATTCAAGAAGTGTCCATGAAGTTTGGGTACGGGAAAGTGTCGGGTACGTGTTCGGTACGAGTACGGCTTTATTATAGAAGTACCCGGGTAACATAGAACAGAACTTTATAAATAGGGGCACGCGACAACATTGACCCGTGCATAAGACTAGTATCATGCACGTGTCAATCCTAACGCTTCATATCACATAGCTTTTCTCCAAGTGTATAAACCTGCTGTTGACGGTAGAAGTTCATAGCAAACTATATATAATTAGTACGTACAACTTGAAAGCTCGCCGTTATAAGCATTTCACAAAACCAAAGTACGTTGTTCGGCTATACATAACACAAAAGAGAGACTTTCCCATATTAACGCCTCCTAGCAACATGCCGCAACAAAAAATCTAGCTTATATACGAAGCTACGCCATATTTGAAAAAAATTAAAACAATAGGGTGAACTAAAGCTCAGTGAGAACATTTCCCACTAGAGTTCCTATGTATCTAATAAAATAGTAATTCTAAAAAATATTGAATTATAGGTTTTGCACCTGAAATTCTGAGAGGATAAAATATTGCATAAAAGAATATATTATTTGTATTTTCATGCAATAATTTAAAACTCTTTCTTATATGTAAACTGAATTCACTATCATACATTCCCAAATTAGACTTTTTGCAATCAAGATAAATAATGAGAAAGAAAACGGACTACGCAACTTTTGCAAAACCAAAGATTACTATTTTCTCAAATTCACTATCAAAAGTTGCATCTCAAATTCTCGATGAATTATTCACATAGTTGCAAGAATCACCTCATAGGTCACACTAAGGTCACGAATATTATAGCCCAGTAGCATGGGAATATAAAACGCATCACAATATAGATAATTACCGGGAATAGAATGCACCTAAAATTGTCATAGGTTGCTTGCCAAATTAGAATTGCCCAATAGGGCTAGAATAGATTTTAGAAGGGCTAAATATAGAAGGGCCAAATGAAGGTGTATTCACTATATGCCAGCCACAGACAGAAACTTCATAGTGAACTTTCTAAGGGTTTTGGATACATAAAAAATCACTTGCTAAATCAGAAACACATCATTTATCCGAATTGTTAAACACTTCTAAATCAACTGGACAAGAGTAAAACTTGTCATCTTAGTTAAAATAGTTTACGGAATTCACTTTATCTATTTGTATCAGATACCAAGTCATGAAAAAAATCCTTGAATCCGTTAACTATTAAAACACATTCAAAATACTCTTTTCTTCAATAGCTTTCAAATAAAGTAATATTCACATTTATTTAAGATCGCATGAGAACCAAAATCATTTATCATATTTTATATGAAATCAAATTACTTTTATTATTTCATACAAATCAAAATCATAGTATTGGTTAGGCCATAATAGAAAAGCTCGAATTAATATGCATCGTAAATAATAGAATAATTATTTTTTGAGCGCAAGGTCATTCAGATATATAATATTTATGCAATTTATACTACAAAAATACTAGTGATTAACGAACTCACCTCTAGCAAATACGAATTTCCCAAAATTTGATCCCCCTTGATATCAACTAGATTCTATAAAATAAAATTATAAGGTTAATACCTTAATATAAGCTAATACTAATCACTCCATAATCTAGGTCCAAATAAGGTTAAATAATATTTAAGGCCCATAAAAAGCGTTCACCCATAGAAAGGGTTCACCTAGATTATTGCTAATTTTAGAAATTTTATCATAATTTTTATAACACTTCTGTACAATTTTTTGATACTATTAACAAATTTTGGCAAACAAAGGGGGCTAATAGATAATATTCCATGTCCAACATTGTCTTACATCGTTGAGTTGGATCTGGTTGCAAGCAGTGTAAATAACAAATGTCTATAATAAATTTTCCCAACCTATTTATGGTTCTAACTTCCAGGTCTTGTTTACAATTCAGTATAGGGTGTTAAACTACCTTTTCCCATTCAAAGAATCAACATATTTCTATTTCATTTTGGTTCTTGATAAAACTTGTGACCGAGGGGCCTTAGGGAAAATTTTCCCTTAATTGACATTTCTTTCTTCTTTCTCTATACTGACTCATCTTCTTTTTCTTCCTTTTAACTTTACATTCGTTTCTTTCTTTCTTTCTTTCTTTTTCCTGTTATCTCCCAGAGACCGTACCTCCTCCCCTTCTGCAGATACTAGAGGTGATCTTATGGTGGCGGTAACCCATCGCCGGCCAGGGGCATTCTGCGGATTTTCTCTCTAATAACAAACATTCAATAATACCAAAAATGAATTCACAAACCATTTAAAGATCCTCTACAACTTTTCCTAACAACATGAGATTTCAAACTAAGCAAAATATTGAGAAAGAAGTTATACCTTGGTGTTGAAGTGAGAAAATCAGAGAGAGTTTCTATTCTATTCATCAACATGAGTTTATATAGGGTTACATATGGATAATAGGCTAATGGGTTAATGAGCCCTGACTCGATAACCCAAATACTAATTCTAACACTCCTCCTCAAGCTGGAGCATATATATCAACCGTGCCCAGCTTGTTACATAAAATAGAAAACACCTTAGGAGATATAGCTTTAATGAGAATGTCAGCTAACTGTTTTGAAGATGGAGTGAACTAAAGAGAGATCACTTTCTTTTCCGAATTATCTCTAACAAAGTTAAAATCAACTTCAATGTGCTTAGTTCTCTCATGAAATACTGGATTTTTTATAATATAGATAGCGGACTGGTTATCACAATACATAGGCATAGGACCAGGCTGAGTAAAATCAAGCTCGGTCAACAGCTTCTGCAACCATACCATCTCACATGTAGTGTGAGCTATAGACCTGTATTTTACCTCTGCATTAGATCGAGAAACATCTTGTTTCTTGCTCCTCCAAATAAAAAGATTTTCTCCAATAAATGTGCAAAATCCAGAAATAGACTTCCTATCTCCTATGTCTCCTGCATACCCAGCATCAGAAACGGCAGATATGTGTAAATGTCCATGCTTCTTATACAATAATCCTTTTTCAGGATAGCTTTTGACATAAGCTAAAATCCTCAGAGCAGCAGTCCAATGAACCTCTCTAGGTTTATGCATAAACCTGCTCAATACTCCTACTTCAAAGGTAATTTCAGGTCTAGTCACAGTAAGATAGATTAACTTGCCAATCAATCTCCTATATCGGCCTGCATCATCTAGGAGAGGATTATTATTACGTCACAAATCCACATTCACCTTCATGGGAGTGTTTGCTGGCTTACACCCTAAAAAGCCCATTTCTTCTAATAAGTCCAATACATATTTTCTTTGAGATAGAAGCAAACAGTCCTTTTGATATGCAATCTCAATCCCAAGAAAGTATTTGAGTTTTTCCATATCTTTAGTCACAAAGTGACGTGAAAGGTACTCTTTAGTCTCAGCTAAGACAGCAAGGTCACTCCCAGTTAGCAAGATGTCATCAACATATACTGTCAGAATCACCAGACCAGTTGTAGTGCGCCGAATAAATATGGAGTGATCAGATTGACATCGTTTGAAACTAACACCAGATATAGCAGTACTAAATTTCTCAAACCATACCCGTTGACTCTGTTTGAGATCATAAATCACCTTTTTAAGCTTGCAGACAGTATTATCCCCCTGAGCAACATACCCTGGAGGTTGCTCTATATAGACATTCTCCTGTAAGTCACCATACAGAAAGATATTTTTAACATCCAGCTGAAACATTGTCCAGTCCAGATTAACAGTCATAGAAAAAAGCAGGCGAATGGAATTAAGACGGGCTACGGGAGAGAATGTCTCAAGATAGTCGACCCCATATGTTTAAGTATATCCCTTCACAACAAGACGAGTTTTATAACGATCAATCGAACCATTCGTGCGATACTTTAAGGTGTAAACCCCTGACAACCAACGACAGTAGCGCTCGTTGGATTAGATACAAGATCCCAAGTCCTTCTAGAAACAAGGACATCCATCTCCTCATCCATGGCCTGTTTCTAAACAGGAATTAACACGACCTCCTCATATGACCTGGGTAGAGATATAAAGAACAAGGACAAAGCAAACTGACGAGAAGAGGGAGTAAGACAGTAATGAGAAACGAAATCAGATATAGGATAATTAGTACAAGATCGTTTACCTTTCCGATGAGCAATTGGAATATCCAGATCAGAGAAAATATAAATATTAGGAGACGGGCCTGTAACGGGAGATGATTGTTCGGCTGGAGCAGAGAGAGGGTCAGGAACTTTTGGATGACGATAATACGTCAGTAGTGGTAGTAGTGCAGATGGCACAGTGGAGGCATTTTGTAGTCCTGGAGAAGACCCATCAGCAGAAGTAACGGAAGTAGGTAATGGAACAGTAGTAGGAACAATAGACGGAAGAGGCACAGACGGATTGACAGTTGAGGGTGAACCAGTCAAGGAGAAGTATGGAACCGACTTAAAAAAGGTTACATCTGCAAACACAAAATATCTCCTAGTGGATGTGTTATAACACCGATAACCTTTTTGAGTTCGCGAGTAGCCCACAAAGACACACTTAATAGACCGTGGAGACAATTTATCTAGTCCTGGAGACAAATCCTGAACAAAACAAGTACAGCCAAAAACACGAGGAACCACATGAAAAGGTTTTTTGTCAAGATAAATGCAGGTGAATGGTATTTTACCATTAAGAATAGGAGAGGGCATCCTATTGATCAGGAAACATGCACTGAGAACAACATCAAACCACAAATATTTTGGAACATTCATATGTATCATCAGGGTTCGAGTAACATCTAAAATGTGTTTATGCTTCTTCTCAACAATTTTATTTTGTTGTGAAGTGTGAGAACATGAAGTTTGATGGATAATACTAATATTCGCACAAAAGCGAGAGATGTCATTTTTATGTATTCCAACGCATTATCGGTACGAAGGATACGAATAGAGGTAGAAAATTGAATTTTGATTTTGTTGTAAAAGATTTCAAAAAAAGTCGAAACCTCAGATCTCTCTTTTAGTAGATATAGCCAAGTCATGTGAGAGAAATCATCAATAAAGACAAGAAAATACCTGTAACCCTTAACGGAAGGTATACGACAAGAACCCCAAACATCAGAATGAACTAACTCAAACGCAGAACTACTGCGTTTATCAACACGACTCGGATAGGTAGCATGATGGTGCTTACCCATTTCACAAGACTCACAACCTAAAGAAGAAGCAGACGATTGGATAGAAATGATAGATCTAAGCTTTGATAATGAGGGATGACCAAAGCGTTGATGCCATAGTAAAGGATGATCAGATTTTTCTGCAACAAGACCAGTAGTGGGCATATTATCATCCAAATAGTACATGCCTCCTCTCTCATGCCCCGAACCAATCTTCATCCCAGTTGTCAGGTCCTGAAAAACACAATAAGAAGGAAATAATGTTACTTTACAGTTGTGTTTGGTGAATTGACTGATGGACAACAAACTGACAGGAAATTTTGGAAGATATAAGACATCAGTAAGGATCAGTGATGAAGTAGCATGGACTACTCCATCAGCAAGAACTAGGGAGTATGTACCATCAGCAATGCGAACCGATGGAAACTTGTCAGAAAGTTTTAAAGAAACAAAATGATCATTTATACCTATCATATGAGAAGAGGCACCAAAATCTAATACCTATGGCCTATGAGGAGAGACAATGTAGGCATCTATACTTAAAGAGGATGCATGAGTAGCAGAATGACTATTCTGAGAGGACTCAAGTTGACGCAACCGGTTATACTCGGCTTGCGAAATCTGAATAGTGGAGGGGGCAGAAGTAGTTGTCGGAGAGTCAACCTATGAAGCACGGATACTCCCCCGGAGGCCACGAATCCGTGTCTGACACGAATCAGACACGGATTCGTGCACGACACGTGCAAGACACGTGTCGGACACGGTCAATCCGTGTCCGACACGGGTCAACGGTCAAACCAAGGGGGGACACGATCAAGGACGGCTGGACACGGCTTAGATTCGCGGAACAAAAAAAAAACGCCAAAGACAACCCGAAACCCAAACCCAAAAGGCCAAAACTAAACCCTAATGTTCACTTACCTCAGTCCCGCCGCTCTCTCACTCGTCTTCATCCATCGATCTCTTCTATCGGATCCCGTGCTTGTCCTCGCCTTCCTCGCCCTCGCCGAGATTAGATCTCGTGCTCCACCCGTCGCTCGTCTTATTTCTCTCTCTTTGAATAGTCTCTTGACTAACTCGTTTTTCTAGGGTTACTAAATACTTTTACGGCTTAGTAGCCCATATTTTTAGGCTATTAATACTTTACTGTGATACTAATTCATTTTTAGGGTTATTAAATATTCTTACAGCTATTGCTCTAATTTAATAATGCAGATTTTGACTAGTACTCATCTTCCTAGGTACATCACTTATTTCTACGGCTATATTTTAAACTTCAATACTGTAGGCTCATATTCCGCAAGACAATAATGACTTTACCAGCTATCTTTTCTAACTTCACTAGTGCATGCCTCTGTCCAACTTGTTAGAAGACTACTTTTTAACCATCCTTAATAGTTAATACACTGGTGCCTTAATTTCTTATACCAACTTGTTAGAAGACTACTTTTTAACCATCCTTAATAGTTAATACACTGGTGCCTTAATTTCTTATAAAATATTCAGTTACTTTTTATTAGAGTTTAGAAGTGAGAAATGACAACTTATATATATGTTTGAATAATTGAATGCTTGACTGGTTTTTAATTAATAATATGATTGTTGAAATGTTAACTAACTTACAAAGAGAGATTTAAGGACTAATTGCTTGTTTCTTATTAATACATATCAGTCATAATTATTGAAAATGTGCTACTATTTGATTTCATGTGCGAGACTGTGACTGCGAGTATTGATTCTTGCTATTTGAGCTAGGTGTAGTGCTACTAGTTAACTTGAAAGTTGAAACTTGATTCGCCATTTGTTACCTAACCTGTAAAGAAGGAAAATTTAATTTAGTAATATAGTTATTAGTGATGCAATATACTAGTATGAAAGTTTGAATTTTATAAATTTTTCTATATATAATAATAATTTAAAAAAATTCCTTGCCGTATCCCCGTATCCTATTTTTTTAGGTTTTACCGTATCCCGTATCCGTGTCCATGTCGTATCTGTGTCCCGTATCCGTATCCGTGCATCATAGGAGTCAACAGAGGGAGGTGTAATATCAGCAGTTTGGGCCCATGCAGGGCGACCAAATTTCTCCTAATACTTCTCAGAGATATGATTAGTCCTTCCACAATGTCTGTACTGACGCAGAGTCTTATCTGAGTCAACCTGTCTCCCAAAGGTGCCACGTCCTCCCCTTGTGTCGCGGCCACGTCCTCGACCACAACCACGACTACGACTTCTGCCACGTCCAGAGAACATAGCAGATTGATCAAGTGATGGAGCGGACGGTGTGGAAGACACAATAGTCAATCTAGTAGTTACCTGCATAACTCTGGAGAATATAGTAGTTAAGGACGGGATAGTATCTCCCCCGAGTATTTGGCCCCGTATTTGAGACTGCAATTAAGACTCAGACCTGACAAGAACTTGGAGACGACAAGGTCCCTACGATATCCCAACAGTGTTGCGACATCCGTAACGACAGGCTGATGCATTTCTAATTCACCGATCAGACTTTTCAACGCACCAAAGTATTCGGGTACAGAGTGATCGCCCTGTTGAAGAGAAAAAATACGTTCATATAACTCGAATACACGGGATGCATTTTTCTCATTCCCGTACATAATTTTTAAATTATCCTACATCTCCTTAGCAGTGTTTAAGAACATGACACTGCTACTGATCTGGGCTTCCATGTTGTTAAGGAGCCAAGTCATCACACAACAGTCAGCAGAGATCCATGCGGGATACATATGATCTGTAGATGAAGGAGGTGGGACCAAAAGATAAGCCAAATTGTTTTTGAGCACCAATGAAGATGCGGAAGGCTTGTGCCCAAAGTAGATAGTCGGTACCATTTAACTTCACCGTGGTTCCCAATACAACTTTGGAGGCAGAGATCTTAGCAGTAGTAAGGGTAGTGGTAATAGCAGCAGAAGAAATGTCAGATCTTGTCACTGTTACAGAACATGATAGTACAAAAGCAGAAGGATCACAATCCCCTTGTATAAAACCCGAAGGTTTAAAAAGAAACCCAAAGATTAGAATAGAACCCGATGGTTAGAACCCGGGTTAGAACCCGGAGGTTAGAAGAGAAAACCCGAAGGTTAGTATGTAAGAACCCGAAGGGTTAGAATTCATAAACCCGAAGGTTAGAGATCTCATTCAAGAGATTTTTTTGTAGCTCTTACACCCCCATTAAGTAAAAGAACCAAACACTCCTCTCCTTACAATGTCCAGCAACCAGGCTTAACAAAGGTGCCTAACTCAAACAGAAAAGAAAAAGAAAAAAGAAAAAAATACAACCAGCAGCAAAACTTCACAGGAACGACGACGACGACAAGGGTGATCTCAGAGGAGGACGGCAACGACGATCTCAGAGAAGGACGACGGCGGCAACGAGTGAGATCTGGATCTGGACTTCATCCGGCGGAGGCGGCTTCGTCCGTGTCAGCGACTTCGTCCGTGTCAGAGGCTTCGTCGGGCTTTGTCAGAGTAGCGCGGCTTAGTCAGGCTCGTTGTGGAGAGATGCCTGAGATCTAGATCTGACGTCTTCGTCCCGGAGACGATTACGTCGGCGTCAGCGTGCTTCGGTCCGGGCTTCTCGTTAGGAGGTAGGGCGGCTTCGTCCGGCTTCGGCGGGCGTGCGGCTTCGTCGATGGTAGGTGCAGTAAACTTTTTTTTTGTGGAGAGGTGCCGGTTGAAGAAAGTTAGGGTTTCTTTGATACCATGTTGAAGTGAAAAAATCAGAGAGTTTCTATTCCATTCATCAACATGAGTTTATATAGGGTTACGTATGGGTAATAGGCTAATGAGTTAATAGCCCCTGACCCGATAACCCAAATATTAATTCTAACACCTGGTATGTGATGAGATTTTGACTAGCTATTTCTTCTTCCCCTTCTATTTCTTGCTCTATCTCACTAATTTAATTTTAATTTTTATTTGTTAGCTAGTAGATAAATTCAAATGAGAGGAGGTCAAATTGGAAGAGGGATATCTTAGGATGAAAAGCATGAAAATTTCTTTTATTCGGAGGCAAGAGGAAGACACATCCCTCTTGTTCTTTCTCGTTTTCAAAGGCAGAAAGCCACCAACTCACAAGTTGGCTGAGAGATTGACAACAACTAAAGAGAGTTTTGTAAAATTTACCAAAAACCCCCAAACATAAATTCTATTTGCAAATAATATTGTTATGAGATACACAAAACTAGTTATTTGCTTAGGGGCTAGTACACTCTCCTCTCCTATTAAAAAGTTTCTTCATTGAGACTTAAGACATCTCAACTCTTGAAGACTTCTAGATAGTTCTCGAAGTGATTCCTCTATATTACTTTCATATAACACTTTAGCACTTATTATTTGTAATTCACATTTCCCACTAGATTTCCTATATATCTAATAAGATAGTAATTCTCCGAAATATATTATTGGTATTTTTAGGAAAGAATGCAATAATTTAAAACTCTTTCTTATATGCAAACTGAATACACTGTAATAGATTCTTGAATCAGACTTTTGCAATCAAGATAAATAATGAGAAAGAAAATGAACTATGAAGCTTTTGCAAAATCAAAGATTACCATTTTGTCAAATTCACAATCAAAAGTCAACACTTCAAGTTCTCGATGAATTGTTCACGTAATTGTAATAATCACCTCATAGGTCACACTAAGGCTATGAATATTGAAGCCCAGTAGTATGAAAATGCGTAAAACGCATCATAGAATAGATAATTTCCAGGAATAGAATGCATCTAACCCTGCCATAAGTTGTTGGCAAGATAAGAATTGTCCAAAAGGGCCAAAATAGATTTCAGAAAACCAAATACATAAGGGCCAAATAAAGGTGTATTTACCATATAGCAGGCACAGACAAAACACTATGTAATAGACTTTCAGAATTTTTTAAAATTATCGAGAATCACTTGTCAAATCAGAAACATATCACTTATAAGAATTGTTAAACACTTTCGAATTAAGTGGACGAGCATAAAACTCATCATCTCAGTTAAAACAGTTTATGGAATTCACTATATCTATTTGTATTAGATACCAAGTCACGAAAAATCCTTGAATTCGTTAACTATTGAAACACATTCAAATACTTCTTTTCTTCAATAGCTTTCAAATAAAGCAATATTCACAATTATTTGAGATCACATGAGAACCAAAATAATGTATCATATTTTATATGAAATCAAATTTACTTTTAATATTTCATTGGTATCAAAATCATACTATTGGTTAGGTCACAACAGAAAAGCTCAAATTAATATGTATGATAAATGATAGAATAGTTATTTTTTCGAGCATAAGATCATTCAGATATATAATACTCATGCAATTTATACTATAAAATACTAGTGAGAAATGAACTCTCCTCTAGCGGATATGAATGTCTCAAAATTTGATCCCCTTTGATATTAACCAGATCCTATAGTATAAAATTATAAGGTTAATGTAGGCGTTAAAAATTACTTATAGGTTCCTGTACGCAGTTCAAGATGGAGAGAAGACGATGAACGTCATTATCCGAGTCAAAGAGGATTATCTGACGTCGACAAGCGCATGAAACGAATCGGCGAACCGTTGGTGACATAGCAACAAACTACTGGAACAACAAAGCAAGTGACCAGCGCGTTCACCGGTCAGCTCCAAGTGGCCCGCGCGCTCACCGGTCACCTCCAAGTTGCCTTCGCGTTCATCAGTCACCTCTAAGTGGCCCGCGCACTCGTCAGCCGCCTCTAAGTTAACGAAACACATTAAGAGAATTGGTGAAACGTACAAGTCAGCGAAACGATGAAATACGCGTAACGGCGGAACATGAACAAACCGGAAAAGCCCTTGACGGTCGAGTCACATCGAAAACGAATAGGCCAAAGCCAGTAGCTCGGCCAATGCCGAGCCACCATTTGGTGGCTTGCACAAGGCTGAGCCACCATTTGGCGGCTCGTGCCCGGAAGTGCCCAAAACACGTTTTTTGGCGGGTTTTCTCAGGATCTGTTCGTTTTAGAGCCTCATAACTGCTTTTATACTAACCCTAAACATGGTTAAGCGGTTGTTAACTTAGGATAAGGACAAATCATCAATTTCTATCCTAAAACGCTACAACCGAAACCTATAAATATAAACCTAAGGCCCTATACGCAGAGGATCTAAAATCAGAGGTGAGGTGCTGTCAAATTGAAGAGTGGAGCACAAATTTCAGAGAGGCTAGCAGATCTTGGCGAAGTTTTTCAGCATAAAGAATGAGAGTTCGAGAGATCTGAGGCATATCCCCCTTTCCTCCGGATTAAACTTGGTTTTGATCTCGAGAAGAGTCGTAATCTCGCTTGGTAGAGATTATCAATTCTGCGATTGTTTTCTTTGTGAAGCAAGAGCATTAATTTTTTATTCTATCAACCGGATCTAATACGCGGCGGTCCACGGACTAACATGTTCCTGGTACAGGTAAAGATCCCACGCAAGCAACGGGTAATAAGCGTCCTATGAGTGTGTTTGAAGAGAGTTGTGATTTTTGTTTTATTTTCGTTGTAACGAGAGATCTTATAAAGAGATACACTATCTTGAATCTGTAATTGATAAATAATTGTAATAGATTCAGCAATGAATAAACCAACTTTCGATACAAACACGCTGGCGACCATAGTGGGAGCCAACGGCCTCTCTGCTGAGGCTATCGTATCGCAATCAAGGATCAAGATCCCGGTTAAAGAAGAGGTCGAGTACGAGTTCGATCAGGCCAAGTTTGAGGAATACCTCTCCTCATCAAGATCTTTCTCGTGCCGCCAGTATAGGAAGATATTGACATCAAAGAAGGTTCGGGGTGACTCTTGCCTAATTGTTGCTGAAGCTTCCCCTTGAAATGCTCCTCCAGCATCCAAGGAAGCCGGAATTTCAGATCACAACGACTCCAAGTGGCCCGTGTGTTCATTAGCCACCTCTAAGTGGCCCGCACACTCGTCAGTCGCCTCCAAGTTAACGAAATACATGAAGTGAATCGGTGAAGCATACAAGTCAGCGAAACGACGAAATACGCGTAACAATGGAACATGAACAAACCGAAAAAGCCCCTGGCGGCCGAGTCGCGTCGAAAACGACTCGGCCAAGGCCAGTGGCTCGGCCAAGGTCGAGCCGGCTCGCGCCTGAAAGTGCCCAAAACGCGTTTTTTGGTGGGTTTTCTCAGGATTTTGTTCGTTTCAGAGCCTCCTAACTACTTTTATACTAATCCTAAACATGGTTAAGCGGTTTTTAACTGATGATAAGATCAAATCATTAATTTCTATCCTAAAACGCTACAACCGAAGCCTATAAATATAAGCCTAGGGTCCTATACGCAGAGGATCTAAAATCGGAGGCAATGTGCTGTCAAATTGAAGAGTGGAGTACGAATTTCAGAGAGACTAGTAGATCTTGGCGAAGTTCTTCAGCATAAAGAAGGAGAGTTCGAGGGATCTAAGGCATATCCCCATTTCCTTCAAATCAAACTTGGTTTTGATATCGAGAAGAGTTGTAATCTCGCTTGGTCGAGATTATCAATTGTGCGATTGTTTTCTTTGTGAAGCAAGAGCATTAATTTTTTATTCTGTCAACCGGATCTAATACGCGGCGGTCCACGGACTAACATGTTCCCGACATAGGCAAAGATCCTACGCAAGCAACGGGCAATAAACGTCCTCTGCGTGTGTTTGAAGAGAGTTGTGATTTTCGTTTTATTTTCGTTGTAACGAGAGATCTTATAAAGAGACACTATCTTGAATCTGTAATTGATAAATAATTGTAATGGATTCAGCAATGAATAAACCAACTTTCAACGCAAACATTTAATAACTTAATAAATATAAGATTCTACTATTTACTCCATAATCTAGGTCCAAATAGGGTTAATTAATATTTAAGACCCATAAAAAGGGTTCACCTAGCATATTGCTAATTTTAGAAATTTTATCATAATTTTTATAGCACTTTACAAAAAATTTTAACACAATTAACAAATTGTGGCAATGAAAGGGGGCTACAGATAATATTCCAAGTCTAACATTGTCTTACATTGCTGAGTTGGATCTGGTTGTAAGTAGTGTAAGTAACATGAGTCTATAAAAAAAATTTCTCCACCTATTTATGATCCTAACTTCCAAGTCATGTTCATAATTCAATGAACTTTAGGTTGTTAAACGACTATCCAATTCAAAAAATCAACATCTTTCTATTTTATATTGGGTTCTTCCACTATTTTAAAAAGCCTTCGTTCAGTCTACCTAGGCGTGCGTCTAAACCTAGACAGTACCTAGACTATCTAACTAGCACCTGGGTAGTACCTAGGCTGCCCACCTAAGTTTTGTGAGTGTTTAGGGGAGCATTATCTGCTTACGTGTACTGTAACATTTAAGCTTTGATTGTGATTTTTTATGTTGCAGCCTCTACGTGCTCCAACCTTCTTTAAACTTCTTTAACCTCCAAATATGAACACCTCACTACCTCTTTCGACGTTCAGCAAAACCTTATCGACCACCACTTAAATGAAGGAAGAAATCCGCCAAGACACTAGTCCGACGCCTAACCTTTCTATAACATTGATATCTACTATCAATTATTATAATTAAAATATTAAAAAAGGAAACCTCATATGCTCTAGGTATCAGGTCCAATGCCTAGGCCTCCTAACGCTCTCTATAACCTTGTTAGTTATTATTTAGCTATTTAGTATTTAAGTATGCATGACTTATTATGGATCTAAGATTGATATCTTTTTTATAAATTTATATGAATTTAATACATGTTTTTATCAATTACTATAATTAAATAATTTAAAAAGCTAAACGCCTAGGCACCAGCTAGGTGTACGCTTAGGCTCTAGGTACTAGGTGCTGGCTCAAACGCTTAGTTTGCCTAGCGCTTTCTGTAACATTGGGTTCTTAATAAAACTCTTGTGATCCAAGGGCCTTAAGGAAAAATTTTCCTCTATTTAACATCTCTTTTTTCTTTATCTGTACCGACTCCTCTTCTTCTTTCTTTTTCTTTTACATTCATTTCTTTCCTTTTTTTTTTCCATTATCTCCCAGAAACCGGACATTTGCCCCTTTCGCGCATATCAGAGGTGATCTTATGGTGGTGGTAACCCACCGCCGGCAAGGGGCATCCGGCGGCGAGATCCTTGCCAAGATTTTTTCCCTTTAATCACAGACATTTAATAATACCAAAATCAATTCACAAACCATGTAAAGATCCTATATAACTTTTCCTAACAACTGAGATTTCAAACTAAGCCAAATATTGAGAGAGAAGTTATACCTTGATATGCATGAGATTTTGACTATATACTTCTTCTTCCCCTTCTCTTTCTTGCTATATCTCACTAATTTAATTTTAATTTTTTTTCTCAGCCTGTAGAGAAATTCAAATGAGATAAGGAGGTAAAATTGGAAGAGAGATATCTTGAGATTAAAGTATGAAAATGTCTTTTAGAAGACAAGAAGGAGACACGACCCTCTTGCTCACACTCGTTTCCAACGGGAGAAAGCCACCAACTCCCAAGTTGGCTAAGAGATTGACAAAAAAAAAGAATTTTATAAAATTTACCGAAATCCCACAAACACAAATTCTATTTGCAAATAATATTGTTATGAGATGCACAAAACTAGTTATTTGCTTAAGGCTACTATAGTTCAGCTACTATTTTAATATAGTCCGGACCCACCATTTTATCCCCTGTTTGTTTTGTTATCTGGTTTGGACTACTTTCAAAGAGGGACTAAGTAATCCCTAACAAGCGGAATAATCCCTAGCAACGGGACTATGTTGAACTTACCAGACCCCTACATTTAAAATCTGGTATTATTTAACAAGAGGGACTACATTTTTGAGACAAAATTATCCTTACATTCTCGTTTAGTTTCATCAAGCTTCTTGTTTCCGGTATATCTTTTTCCTGCGGCTTTCTTCTCGGCGAGCAGAAAAAATGGATTAATGCATTCTTTGTTCTGAAAAAAAATTTGCTTTACTCGCAAGCATCAAAAAATGAACAAGTGATTAAACTTTAGGAATACTTAAATACAATAAAGTTTGCTTGATTAACTTGAACTAGGCATGACAACCTACATTGCTGATGCTAATATCCCCATCGTGCTTAATCTTCATGATGAAATTGCATACGTTGACATGTTGTTTTATGTGAATTTTGGAGATGAGCAACAGAGAACTTGGCAATTCCAAAAGAAGCATCTCAATAGCAGTTTGTCGAAAGGGTTATAATGTTGGACATGGAAAGTCTTACCAAATTAGTGAATTTTTCACCTCTCAATTCATGTAGACGTTCAACATTTTAATAAGTGTCAGCACAAATTTATGCAACGAATAGAAAAATGTAACTTATAATAAGGACTACCCTCAAACACCCATCAAATCAAATGATGGTAGCTAAAAAATGTCTCTCCGCCATTTCTCAATTTAGGTGGCGAAAAGCTCATCACCATTTTAATACTATCTTTTTATCCTTCACTTGATGTATGAATTTTTTTTAATATTCATGTACTATTTAATATTTTATTGAGAGAATCCCATGTTTAGCTGGAATTTTCTAGTTTTCAATGGTTGTGTTTTGCTAAATGTAGAAGTTTGTTTATTGCCTTTGACAGGCATAGAGAAGTATGTCTATTTTCTAGTTTTGATCATATGTCTATAGTTTAATTTTATTTTTTATTTTTTATTTTTATTTTTTTATTTTTATTTTTTTATTTTTATTTTTACTTAAAGACACATTAAAACAATATTAGCTGAGTGGAGGACAAAATTGTTAAGTTGGTTATAAACTTATAATATTAGTCCCAATGGTCTACTTTTTTTGAAAGTAACAATAGTCTTGAATATTTTAAGTTAGTCTGAATGTTAGTCAATATAGAAACAAACATTAGACTAGATTAAAATAGTCCTAGGATTATAAAATCAGGATTATAGTTTGAAGGTTAGAATACCCCTAATCCATGAATAAAAAGCAAACATGCCTTAATTGCTTCTCACTAAGTCCTTTTAGGCCTACCTCTAGATCTCTTTACCCCATTAACTATAGTATTATCACTTTTCCTAGCCAAGTTGAGATCGTTTACATAAATATATAATATATGTATTAATTGTTGAGCGGAACTTACCATCTTGATGTGATAATCTGTATGTCTCTTGAGTTCCCTTGCGCTATGTTGGACTATCTAAAAGTCCAACATTAGCATGTATAATAATTAATATGAAATCCTGCACAAAATGTTGAACATCAACATGCTTGATGACTAAATATGGATCTTGAGGAACCTGTTGAATGTTTCTATATCAATTTCCAAAAATTTGTTTGCCTCTGGTTGAGTTTCTGAGCTTATTATTGTCATAGGCTTGCTGATACTCCAGATCCTTGATTGTGTAAATGAATTCAAGTGGCACTAGGATCACATCCCAATTTGTACACGTGCATATTGCTCTTGATTTTCAGGATGATTAAATCTGTTGGAAAAGTAGAGATCAGGTAGCTTAGTCACTAATCCCACATAATACGACTCTAGAATAGACAGAAAACTAAAGAGTCTGCAAAAATAAATATGTTTACTTGGCCCCTCTGAGCCTATTTTTTTTGTGTTAGGTTTTTTTTTTTTGGTTGGGACAGGGGGGGGGGGGTGGGGCTTGGCTAGGGGGAAGGGGGTGTTGTACACAAGCCCCATGAAACAGGGGGGGTGGGGTGGGGCTTGGCTAGGGGGAAGGGGGTGTTGTACACAAGCCCCATGAAAATGTCTCTCAACTTATTAAAAGTGACCCTTTTCAAAAGGGAAAATTTCATCATTTCCCCATTAATGGGTAATGTCGCGAGAAAACTTCAAAGTTAAGAGGGTTTATGTGAGACACCCCAAAGTGCATGGTTTTTCCTTTGTTTTTTCTTTTCTGGGAAATTTTAAGTAGGTTATCTGGGGTTAAAAATAAACACCAAAAGGCTGAAGAACCTGTATAATGTTATGAGTGACATGAGGAAATAATGATAGTCAACTGATTGAAACAGCAAATAATAAAGTTATAAGATAAAAAGTATATATCCTGGATTAAAATACACCAAATTTAAATTACAGAAATGTAGTGCACACTCAATTAAACCACCAGTAAGTAGTGTAAAATATTTTTAAAGCCAAAAAAATTCTCCAAAAGTTGCAAGAAAGGGACAGCAATGATCAGGCTGAAACTTTTGAAAATCGCAAGTCTTAGAAATTAAAAAAAAATTCAATAGACTCATGCAGTTAGGCGTGAGGTAGCAAATTGGAATGCATGCAAGTGATTCCTGAGCTTTTAGTTGCTATTTATAGAAACTTATATAAGATGGAAGAAGCCGAGAACGGATTTCGTAAATTTTTTAGCGATAGGCGGTTCTCAAAGCCATGTTCTTATAATGCTCCAACATGACCAGATAAAGCTGGGGAAAAGACCACACAGCTGATACCATGTCAAATGTATGTAGCAGAAACCATAGAAATAACTGAAACAAGGAAAAAAAAAATTATCTTGTATTTTTGTCATTGTGATACATGTAACAATGTCCAGTGTTGATGTAAATTTGGATGCTCAAGTTAGAGCCTTTTATACAAATTGATGTTGCAAGTAAATGGTGCATAAATACGCTTGATGCAAAACTTACGTCTGTAGTATTTCCTAGTGTCTAAAAAAAGAAAATTTGGATATGCTAAAAGGAAATGTCCATGCAGAATATGATCTACCAAGCAAAGTCTTTATTCAATAGTTTGATTATCTATTTGTGAATCTTTTTACGAGGACTTTCTCCTCTTCCTCCGTTTACTTTGGAACAAAGATATCCTATGTGTTCTCGATAAAGACTTATTTATAGAGATTCATTTGCAAGTCTGTAAAGATTCATTTGAGACCTGTATCCATTCTAAATTTGTGTTTCCTGTAAGCTACCTTATGCAATCTTCCTCTATCTGGGTTGGGAATCCCCTTGGGACATTAATATGACATGATCTTCATATTTCATAAGGCTTCCTTTTTCAGGTAAAAAAAATTTGTTTTTTCCATTCTTCTTGCAATTTTTGGCTTAATATGAAAATATGTTTGCAGGTTATTTTCCCAAGCTTTGGTGAAAGATACATCTCTACAGTTCTTTTCCATTCCATACACGAGGAAGTCCAGAAAATGAGGACGAGGTGATGACTTGAAAATTTCTAAAGGGAATTTTGTAGCTCATGAGGGCAGTATATGATGTTACATGGTTCATCAGCTGAACCCTCGTCTTGAACTTAAGGAAATGCATATTACGTTCTCACAATTTTAGCACCTTGGACCAAAAGGGTTACCCAGTACCCTAAGTTCTGACACAAGCTAGCTTTATTGAGTAGATAGGCAAGTTGGTGGGTGCAGGAGCAACGAAGATCAGATTTGTTCGGCCTAATGGGTGTGAAATGTGTAGATTTTGTTTCATTAGTGAAGCTCTTTTCATTGCATCTAAATATCGCTTATGTCCAAATTTTGATTCATCTTGAGGAGATGTTTCATAATTTTAGCAGGAAAATAGTGACTGTTGTATATATTTACATTATTCTGAATGTGACCTGGTATTTTTGGTGAAATAGAGGACGAAACTGACATCCTCATTGAAGTAAGGGCTTTTAGCAGGAGCAATGTGACCTGGTATTTACATTAGTAGGCCTTATAACATGACTTTTTGTTCTAACAAGTTGTCAAAATTGTAGTTATATATAATTATTAAAGTAAGGGCTTTTCGCATTATATACCTTAGCTCTGTTATGAAATACTCCTAGAGTGTTCTTTTTTTTCTTTTAATTTTTTAACATAAATAATTATGTAAGGAGTAAAATGCCCCCCCTTAATGTTAACTAACCTAAACAGTTATTTGCACTTGAATACCCCAAAGTGTACTACATTTTTAACTTTGATGTCCAACTTTTTTTTGTGTGGATAAAAGTACCCCCAACGTTTAACAAAATTAAACTTTGATACCCCAAACTTCTAAAAAATGTTTTATTTCAATATTAGTCCCTCACATCCTTCATATTTTGAGATTAGTCCCCTCCATTGACATTGATATTAGGTCCCTCAACTTGTAAATTATTTTAGCAATTAGTGCCTCTTCTAAGAATCCATCTCATTAGTTAACTATAGTCAGCTTAGTGCTTAATCATGAATGATTAATTAGCAAAATGCCCCATTAAAGTATCATTGAGGAAGATAAATGTTTAACTTACTTTGGATTTGAGTTTTATTATAACTGGTTAAGGTGAAGATGTATAGAAAGTGTAAGTTAGAATGGTTTCGATTTGTCTCAGAAGGGCGCAAAACTTCAGTTTCGCAGCCCCAAGTAGTTAAAGTTGAGGAACAATCTTCCCAAATTCAAATGGGTGCTGACTAGTGGGATGAGTTTCTGAAGATTTATATAATTTGTGGATGTAATATCATTTTCAATGATGTGGGGGGACTAATATGAAAACATGAAAAAGACCGGAAGAGCTGATATCAAAAGTAACCCCTCCGACTAGTGAAGGTGGAGGAATACTCACCCAAATTCAAACAGGTGCTAAGTTGGGTGACAAGTTTCAGAAGATTTGTATGACTTGTGGATGCAATATCAATTTCCAATGATTTGATGGACTACTTTGAAACCATGAAAGACTGGAAGGGCTAATATCAAAATAGCACTCCGCGTTCGGGGACCTGTCATTGACGAAGCTAAGGGAATATATGTGAGAACAGAAATAGGGGAATAGATTAAGAGAGAAGAGAGAGAGAGAGAGAGAGAGAGAGAGGAGAAGATATGCACGTGATTTAATACCATGATTAAGTATTTTTGACAGTTTGTGCTTATTTTTTTCTTTAAACTCTTATATCCCAATTATTTTTTATGTTTGTTTAAATGAGATACACCCAATTTAAATTTTCATGTTGATATTTGAATTGACAAAAAACAAATATAATTTAAAAATAATTTAAATTTTCATATTATTTTTGACCGATATGAAACTAAGCTTTATTTGAGAAAGTATAGCATTGCAAAGTAAAAAATATTAAAATAGTGTTATACAAGGAAGGTGAATGTTTAAAACCAATATGGCAAAATGATTGATTTAAAGTATGTTAAAACGATGCAAAAGAGAATATGAAGTTTATTCCTAATCATTGATAGACTTCATAAAAAAATATAAATTAAAGATTAATTCTAACTCTAATATACTTTTATATGATAAAAACATCCACATAAGAATATAAAAGTACTGAAAATTTTTTATGAAACTCCCTTCTAAAGATTCCTAATTTCACTCAAAATAATTAAACTATTCTATAAAATATTCAGAAAATATTGTTTTTTATTTCTTCTATTTTATTTTTTATTGAGTTAAGATCAATCCTTCTTCAGGTTTATCATTTATCATTTCTCGGGTAATTCTAGAGTATTATCTTCATCATCTACATCAATTATGACATCAGGCCAATTTTGTATTTTTTATGCTATTATCTTTCTTGGGCTCGTTAATTTTTTATCATCTCATTTAACTTTACAAAGAAGTCAAATGTACTTATGATGTTCAACACAAACTGCTCAAAATATAGACTTTGATTTTTTTTCTATTTCAATGAGAATAAATATTAATTTCATATATATAAAATTCTTTGTGTTCCTAATTTATTACTTAAATAAATTAGAAGCTATCTCTTTATTTTCCTCTAAAATGAATTCTTCTGATGTGCATCCAATAAGAATTTCTGTTATTTCAATAATATTATCTTTGCTCTATCCCTGTCATTTTCCATAAAGATCTAAACTAAATACCTGTATTATTCATTATCAATTTCTCTTAGATTATAATATTAATATTTAATTTGAAGAACACTGTATGAAATTTATGAATACTTACTAATTTTTCTTATGTCTTCCATGGAGATTTTTTTCTTTGATTAGGATAAAGTTATTAAATTATTTTTTAATGTAACTCATTCAGTGCTTCATTAATAGATATGTCTTATGTTAATGCCAATTCAAGTGATTCATTGACGTTTTCTGAATTTTAGATTTATTTCTATCACTTTCCCATTTGCAAAGGAAATAACTCAATTCTTTTAAAGTTATCAGTAAATATTCTAAAAGTTTCTCCATATGTAATTCCTTGTATTCTTTTACCCTATATATATTATTAACGTCAAAGATTAAAGTTTTTAAATTAAAATCAATTAATGCTAAGGTATAATATTATAGTGTTTTATCATTTCTATGGATTTAAAACATCTATCAATTAATGTTACGAATGTATTTTGACTACCCCAACTTATTACTAAAATTATATAAAATTAATTTAATTTATATAGTGCCGATAATTTTTAATCTATAATATTTTTAAAAATTGTATCCATTAACCGGATGTTTTTAATCAAATGTTCCGCATACTGGATTTTAGCATAATGAAATAATACGTATACTGGATTTTGCCTTGTTTTTGCATCACTCTCTTTGCGTTATTATCAAAACTAATTGTTACTATTGAAACAATCCATTTTGAATGTTATTCACATAATGTCTAAGTAATTACATCGCTCTTATTCACACTTATCTCGAAACAAAGTACAACCTAGATGATCAATTAATAAAACTTTCAGAAAACTTAGTACAAAGCCTCAAAAGATTCGAATTACGTTTCTGGCTTTTCTACTGATTCTATTTATATCTTGTATGTGTATAATTTCTTGCAACTTCCACATTGTAGCGTAAATATAGCTCTTTAGATTGTAGAGTTAATGTAGTTGGAACATAGTTTGGAGGAACAAGGGGATATTGGTAGCATTCTCATAACCAATATTATACACTTGTGATAATTGGTAGAGGCTATGTTGGGTAGGCTGCTCTTAGTGTTCATAACCAAGTGTTAATAATACCTATAGTTTGGTTGCATAAAAATGTATATACCTTGTACTTGACAGGCTCCCATAGAGGTTATATGGACATGATAAACATAGGCAGCTCCTAATTTTAGTTCCTAACCCCTTCATGCCTGTTTTCAGTCTAAACTGGATTTGTTAGACACTTTTACTTGTCAATTTCAAGGAAATTAGAGAAGTTTTAGTGGATTGTGAAAGGGTCAATCTGAATGGTTTCGGTCCTACACTTTTACTAGTCATGCTTCATTCTTACGCTGCTATGCTATCCTTGTATACATGCATTCTGAATCTTTAGTTTATATGTGATTTTCCCCCTACATAATCTATGGCGCCTTTATGAAATTAACTTGGCTTTTAGACATTGAATGGAGTGGCGCCTTTATGCTTACCAATGCCGGCGCCTTTATGAAATTAACTTGGCTTTTAGACATTGAATGGAGTGGCGCCTTTATGCTTACCAATGCCAGATATGCATTATGTTCTTATTTACAATTAACAGTACCTCTTGGAATGCATGACAACCTGCCGGTGTCAATTTTCTGTTTTGCAAGAAAGGGTAATTATCTGCTCCTCCTTAATATCATTAAGGCTCTATACGCTACTCTCAGAGAGGAACCTGCTATTGAAATCAGCAAATAATACATAAGCATGTTGACCTCGCGGTCGCAATTTGTACCTGTTTCTGAAACTGGCAATGAAGTTCTATGATATCATCATCTCTGCCTGAAGTTCATATAGTTCTGCTAAATCTTACCTATTTCAATGAAGAAAGGATAATTTGGCTCTGATAAATTCTGAGTGGTTGCTGAAAATACTTCATTATATATATATATATATATATATAATAATGTGGTTGTAAATTTTGTCAAAGTGTATGGAATCATGTTAGGATGTATACAGTGTTGTTTGACTCACTGCAACCGCAATGCAAGTGTCAGGTGCATGCACTTCTTCTTGCAGCTGTTTTGTTCAGTTTTAAGATCTTGTGACTTGTAGCAAATGCAGGTGTTTGCTTTGGATTACAATTTTCCTGCAGTTGCAACTTGACTTTTTAAACTTATGCATCAATATCAGGAAGGGAAAAAAAAGCTTAAATTACCTTTCTCGTCTATTTTTTTATATTGAACTAAATTTCCTTTTGACATGTATTGGGCTTACTGGTTTCTTTTATGAAACAGATGGTCCACACCAAAGTTCTAGACCATCAGGCGGTTCTGGTACTCAAATTGAATTGGGACGGCCTGATCATCAGATTGAATTGGTTATGCAGGCTTGATCATCATAGATTATGCAGCGGCCTGATCATCAATATCGCCGCTCATAAATACTTCATTATTGTCTAGGGTTTCTATGCTTTTATGCAGGCTTCCTATGCTTCCCGCGCTGTTCTTCTGTTTGATTTGATATCGACTAAAAGCGTCAAAGTTAAATGGATGCGGGCTATCTAAAGAGCTTGCAATGCCTTAAAGCTTTGTTGTAAACTTGAAGCTTGAAGGATGACGAGAACTCGGACAAGGTTCTGTACGCGGAAGCAGGCGAAAGTGTACATAGTCAATTTCCTTTTCAGCATCTCGCAATGCCTCTTGGTTCAGTCTTCTTCAGGCGCCTGCAAGATTACAGTATTCTGGGTTTGCATGAGGAGCTTATATTACAGCAGCAAACTGCGTTTAGATGAGAACGATTGATGTCATCCCTAATGAAGAGTGATGGACTATGATAATGACAATCAAGTTCCTAACTATTTTGTTGGAAACTTGTGTATATTCTCTTTATTTACTTGTGTTAAATTCTTTGTTGCTAGTTCTTAGTTTAGATTATTATGTGTCTAAAGAGTTGCATCGATGTATTTTTGTTTGTCGATATTTGCAATTCGTTGAAGTACATTTAAATATTGAATATATCTTTGAAATAACTCCATGTTGTAAGTAGTGATAGTTTTTGTCTAAAGGGCTTGCAAGAAGTGTTCTTTTGTGCATGTATAAAATTTTTTATTAGTTATATGTGTTAGGATATGTCTTGTATTTGATAAACAGGTCATTTGGGTTATATGGGTCGAGTTGGGTAACCCGTTTAATAAACGGGTCGGATCACATTGACCCATTTATTAAACGGGTCGGGTCGGGTCACACTTATACGGGTCGGGTTAAATTTTATATGGGTCGGGTCGGGTCGACCCGTTTGCCACCCCTAGACTCTGCACGCGGTAGGGGAAGTGGTTGGAGGAGCCAGCTGGCTTGGTAGTTTCGCCTTTATGTTGCTGACATGCATATATATTTCACATTCCCTCACAGACCTCCGAACGTGCTCCCTCATTCCCGCCCACCAAAAGTTGCGTTTTGCGTTTCAATTCGCTTGGGTAAATGTTGCTTTTATATATAGATATATATATATATATATTATATATATATATTATTATATAATATATATATATGAAATATATAGATTAATGGGATATGCCTTGTCATAGGAGGGGATTTTCCTGCTCATTGGACGCCTCTAAAATCATCACATATTGAGCGACATTATGGATGATCGGCGGCTCGTTGAATACTTGATCTACATATTCTAAAACCCCAACACACCAAGTTGGGGTAATCCGCGTCGTCGTTTGACCCATTCATCCACTCGTTATCTAATTTTAACGGTTTTGATGGAATAATACTTTCACTACATGCATCGATGGAGATTCAAAACGATGACGGGATTCACACCAAACTTGTGTGTTTATGGTTTTAGAATATGTAGAATGCAGAGTTCAACGGAGCGGATGCATTCCTCAATGTCGCTCTATCATGTGATTTTAGAGGCGTCAATGAGTAATCCCCTCCTTGACAAGCATACCATTAATCTACTATATATATTATACTATATATATAATATATATATACTATAATATATATATATATAGATAATATATAGTACTTATAATACTGATTGTTTGAGGGAAACACCCAATCGTTGTTGAAAACCGTTCGACGAATCATCTCTCTCGGGTCGTTCCAACGTATCTTTCAAATTCTGCGCATTGAGCGCATCCAAGACTTCGCATCGCCAAAGTCCAAAATTGTTAGTGCCATTGAACTTCTCCACGTCAATCTTCATCGAGTAGATACTCAAACTTTGGACAGTCTTCACACCTAAAGAACCACCCTCAACTCCCTCTTTCTCGGCCATAATCCTCAACACACCAACAACCAATGCGGAAACAAACGAAGAATAGATCCAAAACTGAAAAAAGAAAGAAGCTTTACCAAAAAGATCCTACCTTTCTCACCAACTGAAACCCTAGACGAGCTTCCCAAATCGATTTACTCCTCCAAATAGCCTAAGCGTAGCCCGAGCTCTGATATCAATTGCTAGGGGAAAACACACCCCAATCGTTGTTGAAAACCGTGTCGAGGAATCAAACCAAACGCCGATCAAATAGGGTCAAAACCAACCAATATCAATGCACAAACAAAACACTAATTGTAACGTGGTTCGGCAATTGCCTACGTCCACGGGGCAAGAAGGGGATGAGGTTTTCACTAATAGAGAAGAAGAGTACAACTTAAGATTACAAATCACTCGAAGGAACAGACTAATCTCACCAACAAAGCTCTTAATCTCTCCAAATAAACCCTAACAAATAGCTCAGAAAATACCTCTTTTCTGTGCTCCAAATATCCCAAACTCTTTCCTTAGAAACCCTAGAAACGTATATTGGTATTTAAACAAACACCAAAACCCAATAAGAACAGGAAACCAAACATGGGCCTGACCCGCTACGCGGTCGACAGCCACGGTCGACCGCGACAAACGACAGAGCCCAAAAATACATTACAGGGTCTGGCGGTCAACCGCGGCGGTCGACCGTGCCAAATCCAGAATCATACATGAGCCTGTGCACGTTCGCGGTCGACCGACCTTGCCCCGCGGTCGACCGCGTAACTCCAAAATAGATCCCTGTGTCCCAAAAACCTGTTCTTCTTCGAAATTCTTCGCGGTTTCTTTAATTCTCCACCTCGGTGAAGTTTCTATCAAAACTGAGCCGACACCGACCAAACCAAATGCCTCACTTGTTGCATCCAGTACGCCATGGCAACAGACTCGTGAAAACGGATTCCATCCACACAAGTCGAGACCCAAACGGGAGTGCGAACACTCACCCAAACGTCGATATCTACTCACCAAATCGGCTGCATCATTAAGACTGCCTACGTATCCTCTTGCCCAAGGAATCAAGCCTTCACGTAGTTCACCAAACGGCCTCCAAAGGCTCTAAAACAAATAGAAAAGTCTGCAACTCTTCCCTAATATCACCAACAAATCTGCAACTGATAGTGGTCCCAAACTGATACAAATCAAACACCTCCATTTGAGGTAAACCAATGGCCGTATCCAAATCATGTCCACCAGCTGCAACCGAATCTAAAAAACAATCAATCATCTGCATCTGATGCGGTATAAACATGTACCAAAAATATTGCAAGTGCACAACCGTGTCAAGTTATAGTATAAAGATATCGATCCACGAGGAAGGTGTTTTGTAGGAGAAAATATAAAATCGGTTCTTATGTTGTGTGCATGACAAATAGGAGTGATGAGTGAATGTGATTGTGGAGAGATAATGAGAGTGAACGTGATAGTGTGTAAATCAATGTTTTTGAGAGTGGATGTGAGTAAAAAATAAATGTGATCAACAAGGCAAGAAGGAAGAATGAAAAAAAATCGAGAAACAAATAAAAAATCACGAATGAAAAATAAAATTCAAGAATAAAAGAAAATGTAAGAAATTAAAGATGGTGGATTCAATTATAGATATGGGTAATCTAAAATTGAACCCACTTTTTAGAAAATGGTGATTCCCTAGAGGATTCTAGCCTAAAGGCGAATCAAACAAAATAAAAATAAACAAAAAAAAAACTAAACCCAAGAGGGTTCTAACCTCAAGGTGAATAGTACAAGAAATTAAAATCTAACTACAAAATAAATTACAAAATCTAAGCTACAAAATAAATTGCAAGAATTAAATGCAAGAAAATAAATCTACTCTATAAGCATGAAATAAATTTAATCTATAAGCATGAAATAAATCTAAGGTAAGAGGGTTCTAGCCTCTTGGCTATTTAACAAGAAAATAAAATCTAACTATAAGCATAGAAATAAATCTAAACTAATAAGCAATAAAAAAAATAAAAGAGAAAAAGAAAAGAAATGCAAACCTCTAAATAATTCTTCATCTCCATCTTCATCATCCAACAAAGAGAAGAAATATTTAAAGTAGTGAAAAAATTATTATTATTAATTGTAACAAAAGTTACAAATTTGAAAGGCCTTCTCAATTAAGAGTAGCCCTCCTCTCCAAAAGGAGTTACAAAAATTTTCACACCTCTAACCCCTCACTCTCTACCCCTATTTATAGTAAACATCAGTGAATGAGAGCCATTGGATCAAACTTGAGCCCCAAGACAAGCAAAATCAGCCATTGACGCGCGCTACAGTAATATGGCATCGATGCTGGTATCGATGCCAGCATCGATGCCCACATCGATGCCGATATCGATACCCACTATATCCAAATTCTTATTTCACGGATAGCTTCGTCTCGTCAAAATAGGCGATTTTTATATATTATATGTTAAATTCCGCCTTCCGGATTAGGAGATATCGTCGTTTCTTGGTGGCCAACCATTTTGAATATGATTTCTTTTCATATTGGATTTTTAATTTTCTCCGGCTTCCACAGGCTACTCGGCTTGATTCTGAGCTTTTGGATAATTTGGAAATTGATTTTCCAATGGGTTTCTTTTGGGCTTTGGCATTTTTTTTCATTTGGGCTTCAACACTTCATTGAATATTAAAAGAAATTGTTTGCTTCCATGGGCTTCATTTCTTCAATAAATCAAGGGCTTTTTTGTTGAGAGATGAGAGTTTTGAGATTTATTCTTCATTAAACTGCAATTAAAGATAAAAACAATTATTAATGGTATATTTATTCATATAAAATAGATAATAAGGGTATAAAACTGTAATAAAATATGATTATCAAATACCCCCATACCTAAACTTTTGCTAGTCCTCTAGCAAAGAAAGAAAACTGAAAGAAAACCTAACTCACTTTTGCAGAAATCGCGGTTGTATTTAGTGCATATAACAAGCCTTTAAACCCCTAGGTTACTTTAGTGGACGAGTTGTAGTCTCGTGAGGGTTTGTAGTGAATATACCCACAAAATTCGGTCATCTTGCCAAATTAAAGAAGTTAATAAATAACTAAATTTACTTGATAATTGAAGCTAGTTATTACTCAAGAAAATATTTTTATATATAACTCTAAGGTATATTTCCTAGAAAATCTTCTCATTATAGCAATACAAAACCAAGCCAAACTTAGAAATTTAATTTAAAAGTTTTGAAAAGAACATGCTAACTCTTTGTTTAAAATAATATTCAAGTTGCTTGATCTAACATATTTTCCAAGACCATATATACAAATATAACTATGTATAAAACATTTATTTTTATTATTTTTTATATTATTATTATTTTTAACTCTTTCTTCCTTGGTGATTTTTTTCTACTTTAACGGGCTTTCTAAGCGATCATCTAACGAGTTTTGGGCCAATAGATCCCAACCCAATTGGGCTTAGGTCATTAAGTATGGAAATACTTCTTGGGCTTAATTACTCGATCAGCTTAGGCTTTATAAGATAGAATCACCTTGAATTTAAGAGTTTTTTTTCTTCTGGTGCCCATTTTTCGCACTCTTCTTTTTGCAAATTTTTTTATATGTATATGTGTATATATTCTAAAAAATATGTAAGTCAAGCCACTTTGAAAAATTATTTTTAACTCTAAGCTAAGCATGTATTCCATTATTTTAAATAAAAATCTAAGTTAAGGCTTAAGTGAAGTATACTACTTTGAAAATCATTTCTTTTAAGGCTTAAGTGAAGTATACTACTTTGAAAATCATTTCTTAAGAACTTTATTTAGAGTTATCATAAAGAGTGAACTTGAGTAAATAACAGATTAGAAAATTTAAAATTTATCAAATAAATTAATTATTACATAACTTTATCAATTTGGCAAGTGATAATATTTTTTTTTTGTAAAAGGAAAAAAATGCAACAAAAAAATGTAAAACAAAGAGAAAAAATAACTAATTCCCACCCCCACACCTAAATTTTGAAAATGTAAAACAAAGAGAAAAAATAACTAATTCCCACCCCCACACCTAAATTTTGCATTGTCCTCAATACAAACTCTATGATGCATTGTCCTCAATACAAACTCTATGATGCACAAAGTAAAGCAGATAAGAAGTGAAATACTTACATTTAGTCGACTGATAAAAATCTACAGTTACCTTTGGTCTGAGGAGGATGGAATCAAAAATTTATTCTTCTTTTTTTTTCTTTTCTTTTCTTTTCTTTTCTTTCCTTTTTTTTCAACTGAATAAGAAACTCTCGAATGAGAGAAGAATAAATTCTTTTTATTATTCTGAAATAAACAAAACAAATAATGTAGAATGAAGTGTTCAACACGAAGAGCTCATATTCTACATTGAATCCTACCTTATTGTTGAAAATTTTTCTCCAAATTTTAAATAAATTCAGAATGATATAATCAATAATGTAAAATTCCAAGCATTTCGGGATGTTCAATAATTCTTGCAAAAAAGTAAGGTAGGTATTATTGGTGTCATGCGTTTTGTATTTCTTAATGAACTCAGACTCTTGTACTGTGAAGTTTTGTTTTCTAACAACCCATTCTTCTGTAGAGTTCTGAAAATTTGGTTGTTGATTATTCTCTAAGAATCTTAGTTCATCAAGAAAGAGTTCTTCAAAATTTAATTCAAAGCAGCAAATGTTTAACACAGTTTCATTATTCTCAAGGACCTGATCTGCTTCTTCTAAAAACTCTAACTCTTCATCAAAAAATTCCTCAAAACTTAAACCAGACTCTTCTTCTTCTTCTTCTTCTGATCTTTCCTGAATGTAATTTATTTCTAGAGGCTGATTATTTGGCTGGTCCCCTAGATTAAAAATGTTGAGATCAGCAGTCAAATTTCCAAAGGACAACTTCATTTGACCAGTTCTACAGTTGATGAGAGCATTATAAGTGGCTAAGAAAAGTCGTCCTAAGATGACTGGTATCTGTCCTTTGGGATTGGAAACAGGCTGTGTTTGCAAGACTACAAAATCTACTGGAAAAATAAAATCTCTAACCTTAATCAGAACATCCTCTAACTCACCCATAGGGACCTTAACAGATTTATCAGCCAACTGTAAGGTGCATTTGGTTGGGTTCAGTACACCTAGACCCAATTGCTGGTATACTGAATATGGAAGCAAATTAACACTGGCCCCTAAGTCTAAAAGCGCTTTATCAATGTGAGTATTACCAATGATACATGAAATGATGGGGGAACCTGGATCTTTACGTTTCAAAGGTATGAGATTTGATAGCATTTCACTGATATTGGCGGCTAAAAAGACTTTCTTTGGAACATTTATTCTCCTCTTCTTAGTGCATAATTCTTTTAAAAATTTAGCATAAGATGGAATTTGTTCAATTACATCTAAGAGAGGAATATTGACCTTAACCTGCTTGAATGTTTCTAGGATGTTCTCCTCTTGAGGGGAGTGTTTCCTAAGCCTGAGTCTATCTGGAAAAGGAGCAACTAGTCTAAACCTATCAAAAGCAGGCTCAGGTTCCGGTTCAGGTTCTTGGTCATTTGAGGAGGGTGATTGTTGAACAGATTCATCAGAAGGAGAAGGAGAAGGAATTTGTACTGGATCAAAAGTTTGACTTGGAGGAGTTCTCACTTGATTATCAACCTGTCTACCTGACCGAAGTGAATGGATTGCATTCACTTGAGCTTCATACGATGAACTGCGTCCTCTGTCCTTAGGGTTGACCACGGGTTGACTCGAAAATTTTCCTTTCTCTCTTTTACTCACGGCACTAGCTAGTTGACCAAGCTGGGATTCTAATCTAGCTATAGCTTGAGTGTTGGAGTTGAGCATTTGTCCGGTTGATTGCATAAAGGAATTCAAAGTGCTGGACGTTTGAGTCAACATATTCGTGGTTTGAGTGGAGGCCTTAATTATGGTTTCCAAACCCCTTTCCATGACATTGAGATGTTTATCCTGATCTGGATTGTGAAGAGTCTGAATTACAGCTTGATGAAGAGAAGACTGATTTTGATACGGCAGATTGGGTTGTTGATATTGTGGATGAGAATTGAAAGGAACTGTGTTTCCCCAAGGAAAATGTTGGGTCGAAACGGTTGTAAAGTTTTGATTTCCAGGAGAATTTCCTTGATTCCATGCAACGTTGGGATGATTTCTCCAACCTGGATTGTAGGTTGGAGAGAATTGATCATTTGCAGAACGCTAGAATGCAACGTTGACCTGTCCTCATGGCTGATTATTTCCTAAGAGAGGACATTCTTCTGAAATATGAGATGGTGACAAACATTTGTGACATCCTGAGGCTGAAACTTGATTGATTTGAGCCGGGGCTCTTTCCTTGATTTCTCTAAAGCTTCTAACCTACGCATGATTGTGGCCATTCTAGCTTCAGATGTAATGTTCGACTCTAAGAAAATACCACTGGATTTAGGTTGGGGAACTGATGACACTCGGTCATCACAATGTTCCCATTGCATGGTTTTTTCAGAAAGACTCTCTAAAAACTCCCAAGCTTCATCAACGTTTTTCCTCATGAAATCCCCGTGGCACATTGATTCTAAGGAAGTTTTTGCAGAATAATCTAATCCTTCATAAATTATTTGGCACAATCGCCATTTTTCTAAACCGTGATGAGGACATTGGATGAGAAGATCTTTAAATCGGTCAAAATACTTCTAAAAGGGTTCTTCTGGGATAATTTTAAAATTCATGATGTTGTTTCTTAGCTTTACCGTTTTATGAATAGGAAAAAATTTCTTAAGAAAAACGGTGATAAATTCCTCCCAAGTAGTGATGGAATTTACGTGTAAGCTATACAACCATTTTTTTGCTTTGTATTTGAGAGCAAATGGAATAAATCTGAGTTTGATCGCATCTTCTGTTAATTCTCTCATTTTAATCATAATACACACTTCCTTAAATTCCGAGATAAAAATATATGCATCTTCTGTTTCATTTCCAAGGAATTTGGGAAGCATGTTTATGTAATGCGGTCTAAGCTCAAAATTTATTCCATTTGTTTCGGGGAGCCTAATGCAAGAGGGGAGTGCATTCCTAATGGGATAGCACATATCATGAAGAACGAGTGGATTAGGAGGCTCCATTTCTATGATTGGTTCAAAGCGAATTAATCGATGTGTATTATCCCTAATCCACTGTTGTATACACCAAAACTATTTCTTTTTATATATTTTTTTTAAAGAAAGAAAGAAAGAAAATTAGTTTTTTTTTATGTGAAGAAAGGGATAAAGAAAAATCCTAACTAAATAAATCAAAGAAATCACTTTTCAATCACTCTAATTCTAGGGTTTAGCCTAACTCACTAGACCAGCTCTTAACCAAAAACTCCTATAGTGAAAAGATTTAAGTTTTACCCAGGTAGTTAGCCAGGTAAGGATAGTACTAGAGGGTGATCAGAGATCAATTAAGTACCTCGTTCCTTACGGAGCGCTTTACGTAACCCATAAACCTTACCTTAGACACCAACTATTCTGAGAAAACTTAAACCGGTTCACTTAAGGATTTCTTATTCCTTATTGAGCTCGAGTCCTTAGGGGCCAACGTCTAATGAGTTTTAGGAGGCTTGGGTTTGTGAAGTGAGGAATTAGTGATTTGTGGGCAAAGGAAAGGGTGATGAAATCCCTCACCTTATCTTGATTATGGGGTTTTGCCCTTAAAAATATTTTTAAGTGTGTGCCAAATCAAGATGCTCAAATCACTTGGTGAATTCCTACTAACAATATGAAATGCAACCCTATGAATTAAAAGCAACTAAAAAGGATGGAAAAGAAAAAATCTTTTTTTTAATTAGGGTTAACAATCAAACAAATGAGAAGGGGAAATTATTTGAATTTATTATCTTATTAGTAAATGTCAAAGTGGAGGGTGAATTTTATTATGGTCAACAAAAATAAAATCTTTTTTTTAAATCCTAATTGTCTCTGATTGTGAAGAAGTAGCTAAAGGGTGGAATTAAAAATTCTAGAAAGAAGAGTTACCTACAAGCAAATCTTCAAATCCTAGTTCTCCAATCCGCGATCTTCAAGCTCCAAGTGTTTCCTTCACAATAAACACACAAGTTAAAGAACCAAAATAATTAAAACCTACTTAAGCACCATCCCCGGCAACGGCGCCAAAAACTTGATGCGGTATAAACATGTACCAAAAATATTGCAAGTGCACAACCATGTCAAGTTATAGTATAAAGATATCGATCCACGAGGAAGGTGTTTTGTAGGAGAAAATATAAAATCGGTTCTTATGTTGTGTGCGTGATAAATAGGAGTGATGAGTGAATGTGATTGTGGAGAGATAATGAGAGTGAACGTGATAGTGTGTAAATCAATGTTTTTGAGAGTGGATGTGAGTAAAAAATAAATGTGATCAACAAGGCTAGAAGGAAGAATGAAAAAAATCGAGAAACAAATAAAAAATCAAGAATGAAAAATAAAATTCAAGAATAAAAGAAAATACAAGAAATTAAAGATGGTGGATTCAATTATAGATATGGGTAATCTAAAATTAAACCCACTTCTTAGAAAATGGTGATTCCCTAAAGGGTTCTAGTCTAAAGGCGAATCAAACAAAATGAAAATAAACAAAAAGAAAAACTAAACCAAAGAGGGTTCTAGCCTCACGGTGAATAGTGCAAGAAATTAAAATCTAACTACAAAATAAATTGCAAAATCTAAGCTACAAAATAAATTGCAAGAATTAAATACAAGAAAATAAATCTACTCTATAAGCATAAAATAAATTTAATCTATAAGCATGAAATAAATCTAAGGTAAGAGGGTTCTAGCCTCTTGGCTATTTAACAAGAAAATAAAATCTAACTATAAGCATAGAAATAAATCTAAACTAATAAGCAATAAAAAAGAAATAAAAGAGAAAAAGAAAAGAAATGCAAACCTCTAAATAATTCTTCATCTCCATCTTCATCATCCAACAAAGAGAAGAAATATTTAAAGTAGTGAAAAAATTATTATTATTAATTGCAACTAAAGAAGGCCTTCTCAATTAAGAGTAGCCATCCTCTCCAAAAGGAGTTACAAAAATTTTTACACCTCTAACCCCTCACTCTCTACCCCTATTTATAGTCTCTCCAAAAGGAGTTACAAAAATTTTTACACCTCTAACCCCTCACTCTCTACCCCTATTTATAGTAAATATCGGTGAATGAGAGCCATTGGATCAAACTTGAGCCCCAATAAAAGCAAAATCAGCCATTGACTCGCGCTACAGTAAACTGGCATCGATGCAGGCATCGATGCTGGTATCGATGCCAGCATCGATGCCCACATCGATGCCGATATCAATACCCACTATATCCAAATTCTGATTTTACGGATAGCTTCATCTCGTCGAGATAGGCGATTTCCGTATATTATATGTTAAATTTTGCCTTCCGGATTAGGAGATATCGTCGTTTCTTTATGGCCAACCATTTTGAATATGATTTCTTTTCATATTGGATTTTTGATTTTCTCCGGCTTCTACAGGCTACTCAGCTTGATTCTGAGCTTTTGGATAATTTGGAAATTAATTTTCCAATGGGCTTCTTTTGGGCTTTGGCATTTTTTTCATTTGGGCTTCAACACTTCATTGAATATTAAAAGAAATTGTTTGCTTCCATGGGCTTCATTTCTTCAATAAATCAAGGGTTTTTTTGTTGAGAGATGAGAGTTTTAAGATTTATTCTTCATTAACCTGTAATTAAAGATAAAAATAATTATTAGTGGTATATTTATTCATATAAAATAGATAATGAGGGTATAAAACTGTAATAAAATATGATTATCAGCATCCTAAATCAAATGATCCCCACCCTGTGCCACCTCAGCTGGAATCCCAAATGATGCAGTATGATCTGGAGTATGTGGAATAAGTTCTACCCAACGTGAAGTAGCATCACCCTCTACCTGCTGCGATATCCAAATGACCTGATCAATACTCTCCACCTGCTGAGAGTCAAAAGTGACATTCCTGCTCAGAACAAAATCAGAAGCTCCCAAACGATAATCAAATGAGCCTCTGAATCCCAAACGCGCAATCGAATCAAATCTCACATCCTCGATGTGACCAAATACTGGGTAACCAAATATCCGATGCCAACCAAAATCTGAAGCAGCTCCACCAGATTCAATAACTCCTAATACAGCAGTCGGCGACCTATAACTAAGATGACCCAAAAAATGTCGAAACTCCAGAACCAGAACCAATGCTCGACAACTAACGCCGATCCTCCTCCAGAAAGAAACGACCCATCGAAACTATCATCTCATCTCGTCGCCCCAAAGTCTCCACATCAATGAAGTGTTTCAAGTTGCCATGAGCTCGGCACAAACGCAAGAAAGGACCCCTACCAAAGCTAGAATAACGAGTTACCTTTCTGCCAATACACTTCTTCCAATTATTATTGACTTCTAGGATTTTACACCAACGGGAACTGGTCGTGACCCAATAATGCTTAGAACAATCACCAACTGCGAAAACTACAAAATGATTACCTCCCAATGATGCCTCCTTGGAAGGCCCCCAAATGCCTGACTGAACACCTCCTAAAAGACCCCTTGCTCGATGGATAGAAGTGCCAAACTCCACCACGGTCTTACTCATCCCAATGTGCTCAAAGGACTTCCATCTGCAGGTCAAAGCACTCATCAACAACCTATGCATGGCATCACCAATCAAATACCCCAGCACCAAACTACGCCACAATCTAGCCAAATCCAATGAAGTCGTCAGAGCTCTATCAATCATCGTGCTCCCAAGCAAATAGTATAAGTTACTCCTTCTGACGCCCTTCATCACAATCATGGACTCAAATGTAACCTTCAAACGTGCATCCGCCAAGTTCACCCTATACCCTGCTACTTCTACAGCTCCAAGTAAAATAATGTTCTTCTTTAACTGAGGAACGAACCTCACTCTAACTAACTCCCGAATCACTCCGTCACTCATCCTGATCCGAACGGTACTAATACCACCAATAGGGTACTTATGATCATTACCCATGAGCACGAAATCCCCTCTTCCCAACTCCTAAAAGCTGGAAAACCAATCCCTCCTAGGACAAATATGGTATGTAGCACCCGAGTCCAACATCCACTCTGTAGAGTAGGTAACACAAACTGACGGCAGTGCAGATAATGAGTAGCCCAAAGAATCCGAATCTGAATCGTTGCCACTAGCCTTGACAACATTCACCTCTGAAGCATGAATAACTTTCCCCTTATTCTTCCCGGCTTGATCATTCAACTTTAGGTATTCAGCTTTCCAATGTCCATTTTCTTTACAAAAAGCACACTGATTCCTACGAATTCCAAGATGTGCCCCTCTAGACTATAACCTTCTACATCGGTTTGGACCCTTTGCTCTTGCAACCAATGCCCCTGCTACTGGCTTAATAGAAGTCTCCTTGTCCTTCTTCCTGAGTTGGTAATTCACTAATGCAGCGGTGACCTCACTATATGAAAGAGATACCTTCCCATTAATAAGAGTAAGGACCAACGTCTCATATTCCTCGTCAGGCAAGGAACTCAACAATAGCAACACCTTGTCCTCATCTTAAAAAATAACATCTACATTCCCATAAGTCACACATCTGCTGCACGAAGTCGAACCTTCGAACTGAGCAAACCTGGGAAAGAGAGGATCCCACGAGAGTTCACCTTCTTCGCAACACCTTGAGAATGCAAAAAAGATGGTTAGACCCGAAGAATTCATAGGTAGAATGATTTAAGGCTACTCAGCGGTGAAGAGTTACCTTTTCCGCTAGTTGGTATTGTTAGATATAGGTTCCCTGCAGGCAATAATTATATATTGTAACAAGACCTATATAAATATAACATCATTGTTCAAAATAATAGTATGCTATTTTGGTCAGATTTATCTGGTACTTTTAAATATAGATTAAGTCCTTAGAATGATACTAGACTATCTGATATTTCAGATTTGATCGTAATGAAGAGATCTGATTTGTCGCTAACGTATATTGTAAAATGTTCCTAGTCGATGAAGTGTTGAAATGGGACATCATCACTTTGGGAAGACTAGTGTATACTCTATTTATCCTTTGGAAGGACGATGATCCATCTCTTAGATCATTGATGTAAGACATCAAGATACAGTATACAGGTGACTAATTAGTGAATGAGTTGACTGAACGACTCACCGAGAACATGTAGTTAGTAATTATACTTAACTGTCAAACAGAAGTTCTCAAGTGATATAGTACAATGTAGTCTCATGACCTGAGGCATGAGTGTAATATCTTACATGTCAGTATAGGTGTACTTAGACTTTTACCTAACCACATTTCTCATCGAGTTGTGCATAATGGTTCTTGTTGGGTGTATCCCGAGGCATAAGTAGATATTGAGATACCAAGATGAGATTCTTCTCTCCCAGTATAGGGGGTTAATGTCATAAGATTGTTTGATATAACTATAACCTGAAAATCCTTGGCCGAGGTAAATAAGACAAACTATGTGTCAGTTTGATCTTATAGGTTATGAGTTTAATATCAACAAACACTAATTGAGAAATTAGGGTTTGACAGTTTTCCATACCCTAGTCTCAATAGTTTAACATGGTTTGACGAAGAGACTGGACTGTACGGTATTATCACTGAGTGGTCCTGATAAAATTATGTAAGCATCTTACAGACATTTATCACAACTTATACTTGGGTAGTCTTTATGTGTAGCTAGCACCTTTTTTATACTTGTGGATATCATCCACTGCCGAGTTCTTAAGTTGGGCCCTAGAGACACACCAAGCGTGTACTTAAATCATATGAAATACAAATTTATAGAGTAATGCGTATGATTGATACGCATATATGATTTTCACCGGATATACATAAACGGTTATATGTATCGGTAAAATCAGAATGCTATGTGCTTAAGACATGAATTCCAGTATTTTCCCCATAAAGTTAACTTTTAGTCAACTGATTAACTTTTTGGTCAATAGTTGACTTTTGGTCAACTCATTGACATTTTGGTCATATGATGACTTATTAGTTAATGATTGGAAAATTAAAAAAATACCATATTGATGTGGTATTTTCATTTATGAAATACGCACTTCATTATACCTTAACTAATGAGTCATGAGATGAGTCATTAAGGTCGTATGGTTTGGGAACATGGTTTTAGCACATAGTTTTGATTCTTCATGATTCATTGCATGACTCATAAGATGAGTCATTGCATGACTCATGAGAGAATCATTGTTTTGATGACTCATGGTGTGACTCATAGGATGAGTCATTCATGTCATGACATATTCTTCCTCTATAAATATGAGCTCTCTTTCTTCTTTCATGGTTAATGGAAAAAATGAAATAAATGGTTTATTCATATTTTCTTTCCATAAAAGAAAAGAAGAGAGATCTACCTCTTACTAAACTCTAGTAATCTTTGAGTAAGAGGAAGTAGTAGGATTTTAAAGTACCCCTAGGTGGATATCTTGCTTTGTGTCTCAAGAAGACTCTGATTTTATCAAGCTCACTTGAAGACTTGGAGATCCACTACGAAGAGATTTACTACTACAAGGATCAAGAGCTAGGAGTTGTTCGATATTCCATCGAATCACGCTTTGAAAGTACGACTTTCTAACTCTTGTATGCTCTCTTTAATATAGGGATCATGTTAGATTCAATTAGGATGGTCCTATTTTATTTTTCATGCTCTCTACATGCTTAGTATTATTATATATACAGTCTTCCGTTACGTATTTTACATGTATTTAGCACGAATTTTCTTCATGGTATCAGAGCCATGGTTCCATCTAATGAATCTTTACATGCATATCTAACTCATAGAGGACTTTGTACTTGTTTCTAATTACTAGTTTAATTAAAAAATATTTTAATAAAACTAGTTAATAAATACAAGTTGTTTTGTAATTAGTTATACTAGTTGTTGATTCAAAAATGTTATTTTTGGTTCATAAGTTTTTAAGAGTAAAAACACTTGTATAAATTGCAAAACACTTATTTACCACTAGTGTAGTTGTATGTTAGAAGCATGATAGTCCTATTTGAGTTAGGATAATCTCTATGTTATCTAGTTTTCTAATTTGTTGCATAACTAGATAGATGCATATTTCTTAATGTTGATTAAGTTATATGTTTTATATTATATCTTGCGTGGATGTTATGTTTATGGATGATAGTGGACAACGATTCTCTTGCATTTATTATATTGATGTAATATAGCCAGAAATGTAATATTATTTATGACCTCTTCCCTCCTCGAGCATGGGCTACGCCTACGGGTTAAGGCACTTGTTCACCGATCATGGGCTACGCCTATGGGTATAGGCCCTTGTTCGGGTATGGGGGGGGGTATGGTTGTTTAGTTAGTTATTTCATTTATGGCTTTTATTTTACATTCAATGCAATAATATTTCCCATCCTACGAGATGGTTTTTCCATTATAAATGGGGCTTGTATGTCCTATGTATATGTGATTGTAATAATACAGGATTTGCAAGGGAGCTAGCACTGCAAGGAGTTGCAATTGCTTACCAAAATGTAATTAGTATAGTTGCATTTTATTCCTTTAAGTTATCCACTACCATTCTATATTGCTATTACATATGTTGATATGTTGGTTGTTCCCCAAATATAGATATCAATACAATTGGGTGCTATATTCTGCAAAGTTAATATCTCTATCTCACTAGAGAAATAGTTTTTTATTATAAAAACTCATTTTAATCTTTGCGAGACATGGCAATAAGAGTTTATTGACCATAGAGTGGTGAGACCGACATTAACATAGCGTTAGTGTGAAAGATAAATAAACCTAAAACAGTTAAAAGAAATATATTTAGAACGAACTTTTAACTAGTGTCAAGGAAAGTAATTATGAAATATAGCTCATGGGGTGATGCCTAACTTAAGATTGGGGGTGATGCCCAATCTTTCGCGCTATAGTCTTAAAGAGCGGTGGTTACTAAATTAAGATCCGATGAATATTCACGGTGAATATTCACATAGCCTCATCCGATGAATATTCATCCTCCTTTAGATATCTTTCGCGCTATAGTCTTAAAGAGCGGTGGTTACTTAATTAAGATCTAATCCTCCTACCAATCTTGTACTTACCTGGCTAGTTTAAATGTTATAAGTATAAATATAGAGCATCTTTAAACTATATCAAGTTTGATTATGGTAAAAGATTTATGAAATCGTCCGTAGCCCTCCATCATTTCAGTTAAATACTACTAAGCATATAAATACTTTGTTTGTTGGCTATCGTCAAGGCAATACTATTCTATGGCTAAGTAGTATTCATCTGTATATAAGATATAAGGATAGCTTAAATTGGTTATGCGACTTTGTTGGCTTTCGTCAAGAGTTTGCATAAGTTAAATTTAAGCCAGTTAAGAAATGATGGGTTCAAACTTGACTAGCATTTTATGATTTGTTTGTTAGCCCTTATGTTTTGATGATGATTTACAACCACCATTATCGGTACTAATTGCTTGTTGAGTGATATTGTAGTTTATATATATATCAAGCTTGTTAGTACCACTAATGGAGGATTGGATGGAATATGAGCTACAACAAAGATATCTAAAGGAGGATGAGGCTATGTGATGAAGCAAATGTTAATCAAGAACAACATATACAAGTGAAAGCTTCATTAACTTAAAGCAATATCAAGACTCATGAAATGTATTTCTATATGAGAGATATTTGCTGTTTTTATTTTTTTTTTCTAGTGCTAGAATGTAGGCAAGTAGTTGTAGATTTCATTTGAAGCTATTGGGATATCACACTGTAGGCAATAAAATTTGCCTTTATCCCTATCAGAGAAGTTTAGAACAAGACTGGTAAAACCTCATCCGAAAGAGCAAAAAGGGGGAAAACGCTGACATCTCTCAAACCACAAGGAATTTGGAAAAACAGAGGTAGCAAACCCCTTTCGGAGGTTTTGTTGGTCCCGTCTCGTCGAGATAGTCGATTTTCATATATAATTCGTCAAATTCTGACTTACGGTTTGAAAGTTATGCCCTATTCTTCGAAGCATGTTCAGTAGCTCGCCTGCAAGGAAGTCCATCTGCAAGGATAAAGCTCGCTTAACAGCATTGAAGCTCACCTAAATGAGATTCGCCTGCACAGCTCGCCTGCACAGCTTCGCCTGCATAGCCTCCCCTACACATTGAACCAAGCTCGCCTGAAGGCTTAAAGCTCGCTTGAAGACTGAAACTCGCCTGCTTGACCCAGGCTTGCCTGAAGGCCTAGCTCGCCCGATAGCTCAAAGCTCGCCTGTTTGGCCGACTCGCCAGCACTAAGGTTCGAGTTCGCCTGAAGGCCAAGCTCGCCTGACAGCCTGCACCTCGCCTGCGCGGACTAAGCTCGCCTAACAACTAGAAACCCGCCAGCATTGTTAGCTGTCCACTTGGAGTATGGTAACAGTCACATCAGTGGTCAAATCCCACGAATCAAGGGAGAAAGCATGGCTCTCCTCACCTAGCAAGAATAGAGCGGCTGATAGGACCCTCTAAGTGGTCACATCCCACAGCTAGGGCGGTTGGCTCCCTCACCCCTACTAGTGGTCAAATCCTACAAATCAAGGGGTGATCCATGCCATCCCTTGTTTATTTAAAGCCACTTTTAGCCAACATGAAAGAGGTTGATTGGCTGTTGCTTGCTTAAGCTAGCTAATCTTCCAAATACTGAACCTTGGCTCATTTGCTAAAGGCTCCCTCATTTGAAGAGACTCGTCTGAACTCTCGAACTTGAGGCTCTCAAGCTCTTTGCAGACTCTTGCATAATAGCTCTTTAGAGACTCGTCTGAACTCTCAGACTTGAGGCTCTTAGGCTCTTTGCAAGCTCTTGTATGGTAGATCTCTCCAAGCAGTTAGCCGTCAAGCACAAGCATCCGTTTGGCCTCAGATATAGTCAAACTCGATCAGCACAAGCTTCTACTACGTACTGAAGCTTTCCCGCAACTTCGATCGGATCGTCCAAGGGAAGCAAACTCGGCGCGAGAACCGAGGGAGGCGTCCTATCGCTACCAAAGACCCCACGTTAAACAAGGAGGGCCTTCCCTCCGCTTCTGTTGTAATTTCGATTCATTAGTTTGTAATAATCTATTCTTATAAATACAAATGACATCCATGTTTCAGAAGATTAAAATTTACACCTACAGAAGATGGCGACCATAGTGGGAGAAACCGTTCATTCAGATGAATTGGTGGTGGCGCAGTTCGACGAAGTTGCAGAAGGGACTATCGTCGAGTCCCTCTTCATCGAGTTCGATCAGACGAAGTACGAAGAATACTTGTCTTCGACTTCCTCTTGCGGCAAAATGTCACGCAAACACCGAAAGGTTGTGCATGTAAGTCAGCCCGAGCAAATCGAGAGCCTTACCCAAGTAATCACTGGGGGTTCCATTCCCCCCAATGTGATTGATGCCAAGGATGAATGCCAAGTTCCCAATTCTGGTGAACTACGTCAATTAGTTCCCAATTGTGGTGAACTTCGCAAATCTGGCGAACTCTGCAGTTCAGACGGGCTTCATCAAGCTCACTTGACAGCCCAAACTCGCCTGCAAGCTCAAACAGGCGGACTTCATCAAGCTCGCCTGAAAGCCCGAACTCGCCCGCAAGTTCAAACAGGCGGACTTCACCAAGCTCGCTTGATGGCCCAAGTTCGCCAGATGGCTGAACTTTGCCAACAGACCCGAGCTTGCCTAACGGCCCAACTTCGCCTGAAAGCCGACCTCCGCCAGAAAGGCAAAGCTGCTGCTCGCCTAACAGGCGAACCTTGCCAGACTGATCCTTGTCGACGAGCTCAAGTATGCCAAACAGGTGGACCACACCAAGCTCACCTAACAGCTCGACCCCACTTGCAAGTGGCGGTAGCTCGCCAAATAGGCGAACCTTGCCTGAAAGAACTAGAGGTTGAACCTCACCAACAGGCTCAAGGTCGCCGACCACACGAACCTCACCTGAATGAACAGATAGGCAAACTTCACCAATGAGCCCAAGCTCGCCTGTCTAGGCAAGGTCGCCTGAATTCGACGCTTGGAAAATTTCCCAAGTGTTCCCATTTGGTCTCCCTTGAGTCTCCTTCATTTGAGCGCCCGAAGTCGGCTGAGGCTTAGGCTTACCTTGAACCTCGCCTGAACGACCAGTCGGCCAGATCTCACCAGCAGTCAACTGAAGGTCGCTCAAATGCTCGAGCTCACCTACAGTCAGCTGGAGCTCGCCCATATTCCATACCTTGCCTGTCCCGGCAAGGTCGGCTTGATCCGACACTTAGGGAATTTCTCAGGTGCCCTCATTCTGACTCCTTTGAGTCTCCTCCATGCGATTGCGCACTTGGTCCTTTCGATGCTGAGGGTTGCCACCACCAATCCACAGGGGATCTCAGGGATCATCTGATTCGTACACGCACTCTTCACGAGACAAACCCTTAGTGCCATTGCGAGAGACTCATCCAGGCAGTACTTGCGGATTGCCGATGTTCCAAGGAGCTAAAGTCATTAGTGTTCGGGAGGCTTTCTCAACAGTCTCCTAAGTCGAGACCTCTCCGCCAGAGACGCAATCGTCAGAGGAGACGAGCTTCCGATGATCTGGAGCTCCCCGCCGCAACTATCAATGTGATGGGGAAATCCAAGGCCATTGAGCGTGAAAGTATCCGCCAACGCACTCGCGCCCAAATAAGGGTAGCCATTCCATTTGACTACACACGTCTAACACTCGTCTCTGATGACGATGACGATGATTACTCGGCAGTGGCGACATCGCAAACCTCAAGCTCAGTTTAGGGTGAGCATGCAAATGTGCACATGACCGACATCCCTGATGAGATATCCAGGAGACTCGACGAGAAACAAGCAACCATCAACTCCCTGAAGGAGATGTTGGAGGAGCTTCTGAGCGAGAAGAAGAAGAAGAGAGAGAGAGGACTTCACAGGCTTCGTATAAATCCTCGAAGCACAAAGAGCGGATGCCTACTCCTTCTTACTCCTCATCTGAGTCATCTAGAGGAGCGTCATCTACGGATCATAACCCAAGGGACAAAAGGCTCAATGAATTCCAAAGTCAACTTGACACCTTGAAGCTCTAGAAGTACATGAACAAGCTGGGGGTTATCAGACTGTATCCGATCGAATGGGATGCAGTCTCCTACCCGGTGAAGTTTTAGCCACTGGACCTCCTGCAGTTCGATGGCAATGGTTCTCCTACCCAGCACATCTACTACTTCCAGGCACAAACCGAACACATAGTGGGGAATGATCGCATTATGACTCGACTGTTCATCGCCACCCTCAAGGGGATCGCTTTTGAATGGTTCCACAGATTGGAACCTGAATCCATTACCTGCTGGAAGGACATGGAAAGGCTCTTCATGGCCACATTCTTTGACGATGATAAAGAAGTATCTGTGACCACCCTGCTAACTGCAAAGCACAAAAAGTCAGAGTCTGTAAGCAACTTTGTCAAGAGGTTCAGGAACCAATCGCTGCATACATGTGAACAGGTTTCTAAGGCCACCCTTATTGAGATGTGCCGGAACAATCTCTCCATCGACACCCTATCTAATATGGGCGCAGTCATAGCTCGCTCATGGAAAGACTTAATCCTCCAAGGAGAACAAGTCGAGAGCATGCTCAAGCGTATAGATGCTGAAGAGCCACGTGGATTTGAAGGAGATGATGACCAAAGCAATTTCACTTTGGTATTGGAAACCACTTCCCCTCTCGATGCCTTCCAAGAATAAGAGGTCCGCTTTCTGGGCGATCAATCCTTCTCACAGTCCGGTGCATCCTAAATCTTCCACTTGGTCAAACCTTCCTACAGTTAGGACCAAAGCTAAATTCCCTAGCCGATCCTTTCTAATAAGATGGCGGGTCCTCAGAACTATCAAGTTAACTACCATCTCTGATAGCCATTTCTCCATTAGTTTTGTTCAACTGGACGATGGATCTGCTAAGACTATCAAGTTAACCATTACCTTTGATAGTCTCCTCCAAATTTCCCCGTCGATCTTCTCCAATAGGATGATGGTACCACTCCCACTGTCATGTTAACAGTCACCTCTGACAAATCAACTTACCAGTCCTCTTTAATAGGATGGTAAGTCCACAGAGTTACTCAAATCACAACAAACTCCCACTGTCATGTTAACACTACACCTCTGACAAAATTAACTTACCAATCCTCTTCAATAGGATGGTAGGTCCTCAAAGTCGTTCTGATCATGACAATCTCTATCATGTTAACACTACACCTCTGACAAAATTAACTTACCAATCCTCTTCAATAGGATGGTAGGTCCTCAAAGTCGTTCCGATCACGACAATCTCTATCATGTTAACACTACACCTCTGATAAAATTAACTCACCAATCCTCTTCAATAGGATGGTAGGTCCTCAAAGTCGTTCTGATCACGACAATCTCTATCATGTTAACATCACACCTCTGACCAGAATCTACTTACTGACTCTCTTAAATGGAGCGGTAGGTCCAAAAAGTCGCTCCAATTGCGGAAATTCCTATCAGGTTAACGATCACCTCTGATAGCCGATGTCGTCATTCCTACAAATGATATTGTCCGATCAGTCATCACACTCATACATCCCTGAATGACCTGATCCATTCCGAGCGTTCTAATATCCTTAGAACAATCGATGGGTAGTAGCCTACCATGCGATGGCTCCTATAGCAATCAATCCTTACACTCATACGTCCCTGAACGATTTGATTCCCCCAGCACCGTCTTTCCCGTAAAAGGCGTTGTTATTTGATAGTGGCCTACAATACGATGTGCCGCTATTTCAGGGTTCATCTTTGCCCCAAGAGAAGACAAATCAGGGTTCGTCTTTGCCCCCAAGAGAAGACAAATCAGGGTTCGTCTTTGCCCCAAGAGAAGACAAAGCAGGGTTCATCTTTACCCTAAGAAAAGACAAGCTTCTCCCCTTGACTCCAATGGGTATACGAGTATAAACTGTTTCACAAACCTCCAACCGGTGCACGAGGCTAAACTTCTCCCTAACCTCCAACCGGTGCATGAGGCTAAACTGCTCCCTATCCTCCAATCGGTGCACGAGGCTAAACTACTTCTTTCCTCCAACCGGTGCATGAGGCTAAACTGCTCCCTATCCTCCAACAGGTACACGAGGTGAAACTGCCTCTATCCTCCAACCGGTGCACGAGGTGAAGCTGCTCCCTAACCTCCAACCGGTGCACGAGGCTAAACTGCTCCCTATCCTCCAACCGGTGCACGAGGTGAAACTGCCCCTATCCTCTAACTGGTGCACGAGGTGAAACTGCTCCCAAACCTCTAACCGGTGCACGAGGCTAAACTATTCTCTTTCCTCTAACTGGTGCATGAGGCTAAACTGCTCCGTTTTCTCCAACTGGTGCATGAGGCTAAACTGCTTCCTATCCTCCAACCGGTGCACGAGGTGAAACTGTCCTTATCCTCCAACCGGTGCACGAGGTGAAACTGCTCCTTATCCTCCAACTGGTGCACGAGGCTAAACTGTTCCTTTCCTCTAATCGGTGCGTGAGGCTAAATTGCTCCCTATCCTCCAACCGGTGCATGAGGCTAAACTGCTCCCTATCCTCCAACCGGTGCACGAGGTGAAACTACCCCTATCCTCCAACCGGTGCACGAGACTAAACTGCTCCTTTTCTCCGACTGGTACATGAGGTTAAACTGCTCCCTACGTCCAAACGCCTTAAATGGCTAAGGATAGAGGAGTAATATTAGCATTGAGCCTAAGAGAAGCTTCTCGACAACTTACCAAGCTAAGGGCAAGAGCATGGCTAGTTCAACGTAAATGGCAGTTGGTAAAGACAAATTAAGTCCGTTGATAGCTGAGGGTTTGCTAAAAATCCTAATTCAATCACGCCGAGTTCAATTGGAAGGTGCTTCGCTCCATCTGAGCAGTGATCACTTTACAGGTCTTCATATCCAAAGTGTTCCAGACCCCATGCGACCTGATTCAGGTCTGAAAACTTTAGAGGGGGTTTTGTAGGTAATAAAAATTGCCTTTATCCCTATCAGAGAAGTTCAGAATAAGACTTCTAAAACCTCATCCGAAAGAGCAAAAAGGGGGAAAACGCTGATATCTCTCAAACCGTAAGGAATTTGGAAAAACGAAGGCGGCAAACCCCTTTCGGAGGTTTGGTTGGCCCCGTCTCGTCGAGATAGTCAATTTTCATATATAATTCGTCAAATTCCGACTTACTGTTTGAAAGTTATGGCCTATTCTTCGAAGCATGTTCAGTAGCTCACCTAAAGGCTAAAGCTCGCCTGCAAGGAAGTCCGTCTGCAAGGATAGAGCTCGCCTAACAGCATTGAAGCTCACCTGAATGAGATTCGCCTGCACAGCTCGCCTGCACAGCCTTGCCTACACATTGAACCAAGTTCTCCTGAAGGCCTAAAGCTCGCATGAAGACTGAAACTCGCCTGCTTGACCCAGGCTTGCCTGAAGGCCTAGCTCACCTGATAGCTCGAAGCTCGCATGTTTGACCGACTTACCAGCACAAAGGTTCGAGCTCGCCTGAAGGCGAAGCTCGCCTAACAACCTGCACCTCGTCTGAACGGACTAAGCTTGCCTAACAACTGGAAACCCGTCAGCATTGTCAGCTGCCCACTTGGAGTATGGTAACAGTCACGTCAGTGGTCAAATCCCAGGAATCAAGAGAGAAAGCATGGTGCTCCTCACCCAGCAAGAATAGGGCGGCTGAAAGGACCCCCTAAGTGGTCACTTCCCACAGCTAGGGCGGCTGGCTCCCTCACCCCTACTAGTGGTCAAATCCCACAAATTAAGGGGTGACCCTTGCCATCCATTGCCTATTTAAATCCACTTTTAGCCAACGTGAAAGAGGTTGATTGGCTGTTGCTTGCTTAAGCTAGCTAATCTTCCAAAGGTTGAACCTTGGCTCATTTGCTAAAGGCTCCCTCATTTGGAGAGACTCGTCTGAACTCTTGGACTTGAGGCTCTCAAGCTCTTTGCAGACTCTTGCATAATAGCTCTTTAGAGACTCGTCTGAACTCTCAGACTTGAGGCTCTTAGGCTCTTTGCAAGTTCTTGCATGGTAGATCTCTCCAAGCAGTTAACCGTCAAGCACAAGCCTCCGTTTGGCCTCAGGTATAGTCGAACTCGATCAGCACAAGCTTCTACTACATACTAAAGCTTGCCCGCAACTTCGATCGGATCGTCCAAGGGAAGCAAACTCAACACGAGAACGGAGGGAGGCATCCTATTGCTACCAATGACCCCACATTAAATAAGGAGGGCCTTCCCTCCGCTTCTGTTGTAATTTCGATTCATTAGTTTGTAATAAGCTATTCTTATAAATACAAACAACATCCCTATTTCAGAAGATCAAAATTTACACCTACACACACACACACACACACACACACACACGTTTTCATACTTATAATTTTGAGTGTTTTTGTTAAAATATTATTTTTCGCAAGTATGAGGACCTATTCGCAAAATTCCTTTTCTAAACAGTTTGTTTTTAGTGTTGAAAACATTTTACAAAGATTATACTATTTTTAGAAATCAATTGAGTATTTTTATAGATTTCTTAAAAGAGTCAAAAACTGTTTTAAAATAGTATCTGTCTGTGTCAGTTCGCGGTCGACCGCCACGGTCGACCGCGCCTATCTTTTTCCCTCAGGAGACAGCAAAAACTTTCGCGGTTGATCGTGACGATCAACCGTCAGTCTGAAAATTCCCACAGTTGACCACCATGGTCGACCGTAAAAGTTTATGAAAATTTTCTCAGATTGGAAAGTGCATCGTGGTCGACCGTGAGAATCTCACAGTCGACCGCCTATCACCCCAACGGGTTTTTCCAGTACAATTTCAGAAATCGTTTTTATGGGATTTGGGAAGATTTGGGTATGGGTTTTGGCAGCTGTGTTTTCTCCTATTTAAACCCATCATACCCTTCTTCTTCAGCTTATCCCAAGCATTTTGAAAAACTAGAGTTTTGTTTTATTGAGAGCCAAACTTTCAATCCTATTTTCTCTGTTTTTAAGTTCACATCCCAAGCTTCAGTGTAATCTTTATCCTTGCCATAGGGACACTGTAAAAAGAGAGATTTTACACCATTTACTACTGTTGTGAGCTTGATCTTGTGGAGATCAACTGTGTGGGAGTAAGATCTTGTGGTGATCAACTGCTTTGAATGTAACGAACCGGGTCATATTACCAAAGATTGCTCTAAGTTCAAGGAAAAATATTTAAAATACAAGAAGAAGAAAGCAATGTATGCCGGAGGGGAGGAATCCGAGCCAAGCTATTCGGATAGCAATGAAGAAGGAGCAAAGATTGCTCTTCATGATCCTAACATTTGTTTTATGGCTTATGAAAAGGAGGTAGTTTCCGATACCGAAAGTGAATCCTTTTACATGCAATGTGATCTAGCAACCGCATTAGAAGAGTTAAACATTGAGTTTAAAAGGATGTCAAAAGAATATTATTCCTTTAAAAAATTACATACTTCTTGTGATTCCAAACTTGAACAACTACAATCATCTCTTGCTTTAAAAGATAAATTGCTAGGGGATCTTGAAAACAAACAATTAAGATCTAAGATTAAAAGACTTGAAATTAAAAGTGGTAGAATTAGACCTACTCATGCATATGCTAGTCATCATCACCATGAGAGAAATAGATTTCATAGATCTCATGCTTCTACACATAAGAGAAATTTTGTGTGCACATATTGCATGAAACATGGTCATATCTCCACTCATTGTAGGATTAAAGATAATCATGATTTTTATGGAATGACATGTGTACCCAAAGGTACCAAGCTTACTAACCACCAAGGACCTAAGACTTGGGTACCTAAAGTTACTATACCTTCCTCTCTTGTATGGAACATCATGAACACGACGTAGAGAGATGTGGTACCTTAATAGTGGTTGCTCACATCATATTACGAGCAGTAAAGAGCTATTTACAACCCTATCAATGATTGAAGGAGGTAGCGTCTCCTTCGGTGGTGGTGAGAAAGGTAAAATCATAGGTATTGGATGCATTGGTAAGACACCTTCTTCCGTAATAGAAGATGTTTATTTGGTTAGTGGTTTGAATCATAATCTTCTTAGCATTAGCTAATTGAGTGACAAAGGTTTTGATATTTCTTTTAAACCGGATAAGTGCATTGTTAGCTCAAATGGAAAAACTAGTTTTGTTGCTAATAGAAAATCTAATGTATACATTTTTGAGATGAATGAGCTAGTAGATCAAGATGTTGAATGCCTTGCGACGATTGATAAAAACCCTTGGATTTGGCATAAGAGGCTTGGACACGTCAACATGGAGTTGATATCTAAATTATCCAAGAGGAATCTTGTAAAAGGGTTACCAAACTTGCATTTCATCAAAGATACCATTTGTGAAGATTGTGCTAAAGGTAAACAAACTAAGTCTACCTTCAAATCCATCAATGAGTTATCAACTTCTAAACCATTATAATTACTTCATCTTGATTTATTTGGTCCTATGCGTGTTACCTCTCTAGGAGGCAAATATTATGTTTTTATTATCATTGATGATTTCTCTCGTGTTACATGGACAATTTTTTTTGGTAGTAAAGATGAATATTTTGAAGAATTTTCAAATTATGTCAAAAGAATTAAAAATGAAAAAAAGTTGAAAGTTATTAAAATTATAAGTGATCATGGTGGTGAATTTGAAAATAATTTTTTTATAATTTTTGTGCACATCGTGGTATAACTCATATGTTTTCCGCTTCAAGAACACCATAACAAAATGGTGTTGTTGAACAAAAAAATTATACCATACAAGAGATGGCATGAACTATGTTAAATTCTTTTGATTTGCCTAAGTATTTTTGTGCGGAAGCCGTCAATACGGTTTGCCATGTTTTGAATCGTGTTTTGATTAGACCAAAGCTTAAGAAAACCCCTTATGAACTATTTTATGGTAAAACTCCTTTTATTGGATATTTTTGTATCTTTGGTTGTAAAGGCTTTATTTTAAATACAAAAGATCACCATGATAAATTTGATTCTAAAATTGATGTTGGCATTTTCCTAGGATATGCACCTCGAAGTAAGGTTTATAGGGTCTTCAACAAATGAACTCTTATTGTTGAAGAATCTATAAACGTTACTTTTGATGAGACTAATATTAGTTTACAAGTTGGTTTGCCTAGGAAAGATGATGATGATGTTGAGGGAGGATTGGAATTTTTGCAACTAAATGAAACACTCTCAATAGATACTTAGAAGGATGGGGAAAGCAATAACATTCAAGAACAAGAGCAAGAAGAACTCTCCAAAGCATGGAAATTTGTACCAAATCATCCAAAGGAGCAAATAATAAGGAATCCTTCACAAGGGGTTCTAACTCGCTCAAAGTCTTTGAGTGAGTGTGGTAATGTTGCCTTCTTATCTCAAATAGAACCTAAAAAGATTAACGATACTTTAAAGGATATGAGTTTTGGGTTTTAACTATGCATGATGAATTAAACAATTTTAAAAGAAATAATGTTTGGAAACTAGTTCCTAGACCTAACAATGCTAGTGTAATTGGAACAAAATGGGTTTTTAGAAACAAACTTGATGAACATGGCATTATAACAAGAAATGAAGCTCGTTTGGTTGCCCAAGGATACAATCAAGAGGAGGACATAGATTATGATGAAACCTTTGCACCGGTTGCAATGTTAGAATCTATTAGGATGTTTTTGACATTTGTTAATTTTAAGAATTTCAAATTATTTTAAATGGATGTTAAAAGTACCTTTTTAAATAGTTTTATAGAAGAGGAAGTATATGTTGAGAAACCCCCCAGTTTTATGAATCATTCATTTCCTAATCATGTTTACCGGGTTCAAAAAGCTTTATATGAGTTGAAAAAAGCTCTTAGAGCTTGGTATGCTCGCCTCTCTAGTTTTCTTCTTGAAAATGGTTTTTCAAAAGGAAAAATTGATAATACTCTTATTGTGAGAAAAAGGAAAAATGATTTCATTCTAATTCAAGTATGTGTTGATGATATCATTTTTGGTGCTACTAATGAATCTCTATGCAAGGATTTTTCTAAGGTTATGCAAGATCATTTTGAGATGAGCATGATGGGAGAGCTCACATTTTTTCTCGGGCTCCAAGTCAAGCAAACTAAGGATGAGATATTCATTTCTCAAAGCAAGTATGCTAGAGAATTGGTGAAGAAATTCAAATTGGAGAAATTCAAATTGTCCCATGAGTACAAGTGTCAAGCTTGATGCGGATGATAGTGGTGAGGATGTAGACCAAAAATTGTACCGAGGTATGATAGGTAGTCTTCTTTATCTCACCGTTAGTAGACCCGATATTATGTTTAGTGTGTGTGCATGTGCACGTTTTCAAGCTTCTGCTAAAACATCTCATTCAATTGCGGTTAAAAGAATTATTAAATATGTCAATGGAACAATTGATCTTGGTTTATTTTATCCTAAAAGCACCTCTTTTGATCTTTATGGTTTTTGTGATGCCGACTTTGCCGGATGTAAGGTAGATCGTAAGAGTACGAGTGGTACATGTAAATTTTTGGGTAACTCTCTTATCTCTTGGGCTTCCAAGAAAAAAAATTATGTTGCCTTGTCCACTACGAAAGCGGAATATATTACCACCGCTTATGTTGTGCCCAAGTTTTGTGGATGAAATAAAGTTTAGTTGACTATGATTTTAATTTTCAAAATATAAAAATATTTTGTGATAACACTAGTGCTATAAATATTTCTAAAAATTTTGTTTTGCACTCTAGAACCAAGCATATTGATGTGCACCATCATTTCTTACGTGATTATGTAGAGAAGCAAGATGTATCCCTTGTTTATATTGACACTAAATCTCAATTAGCGAACATCTTTACCAAGCCTCTTAGTGAAGATGATTTTGATCGTATAAGAAATGGTTTAAGTTTATGCACTATGTAAAAGCTTTTGTTTTGTTTGTTTGTTGCACATCATATGCATTTTTTGTTTACCATTCCATTTACCCTATTTTGATGGTGACAAAGGGGGAGAGAAATCTCCTCATTTGTTGCACATAGTTAGGGGGAGCTCATAGATAAGGGGAGCTACTATCTATAATTTATATTTATTTTGCTTCAATATATATGGTTGGTTGTCATCATCAAAAAGGAGAAGATTGTTAGCCCTTATGTTTTGATGATGATTTACAACCACCATTATCGGTACTAATTGCTTGTTAAGTGATATTATAGTTTATATATATATCAAGCTTGTTAGTACCACTAATGGAGGATTGGATGTAATATGAGCTACAACGAAGATATCTAAAGTAGGAGGAGGCTATGTGATGAAGCAAATGTTAATCAAGAATAACATATACAAGAGAAAGCTTCATCAACTTAAAGCAAAATCAAGACTCAAGAAATATATTTCTATGTGAGAGATATTTGCTGTTTTTATTTTCTCTCTAGTGCTAGAATGTAGGCAAGTAGTTGTAGATTTCATTTGAAGCTATTAGGATATCACACACACGTTTTCATACTTATAATTTTGAGTGTTTTTGTCAAAATATTGTTTTTCATAAGTATGAGGACCTATTCGTAAAATTCCTTTTCTAAACAGTTTGTTTTTAGTGTTGAAAACATTTTACAAAGATTATACTATTTTTAGAAATCAATTGAGTATTTTTACAGATTTCTTAAAAGAGTCAAAAACTGTTTTAAAATAGTATCTGTCTGTGTCAGTTCGCGGTTGATCGCCACGGTCGACCGTGCCTATGTTTTTCCTCAGGAGCCAGTAAAAACTTTCGCGGTCGACCGTGACGGTCGACCGTCAGTCTGAAAATTCCCACGGTCGACCGCCACGGTCGACCGTAAAAGTTTCTGGAAATTTTCTCAGATTGGAAAATGCCTCGCGATTGACCGCGAGAATCTCATGGTCGACCGTTGTTCACCCCAACGGGTTTTTCTAGTACAGTTTTAGAAATCTTTTTTACGAGATTTGGGGAGATTTGGGTATGGGTTTTGACAACTGTGTTTTTTCTATTTAAGCCCCTCATACCCTTCTTCTTCAGCTTGTCCCAAGCATTTTGAAAAGCCAGAGTTTTGTTTTACTTAGAGCCAAACTTTTAATCCTGTTTTCTCTGTTTTCAAGTTCACATCCCAAGATTCAGTGTAATCTTTCTCCTTGCCATAGGGACACTGTAAAGAGAGAGATTTTACACTATTTACTACTATTATGAGCTTGATCTTGTGGAGATTAACTGTGTGGGAGTGAGATCTTGTGGTGATCAACTGTGTAGTTGTGAGATCTTGTGGAGATTAACTGTGTGGGAGTGAGATCTTGTGGTGATCAACTGTGTAGTTGTGAGATCTTGTGGAGATCGTTGTGTAGAAGAAGTTCCGGCTTCCAAACCGGGTTGTGTAGTAAATTCTTCTCGAGAGTAGGGAGCGGGGATGTAGGACACTGGGCCAAACCTCGTTAACACATCGCGCGTCACTTGGATAATGATTTCTAACTCTATCTCATTTACTTTGGTTGTTCATTTTGTGGTCTATTGCTTGTCTCATTTTTTATTGCACAATTATTGCCTTAAGATCCTAATCACCCCCTAGGGTCCAACATTGTTGGCTATCTTCAAGTTCATAAAAGACGAGGGGTAAAATCATATCAAGAATTACAAGAGTGTAAAGGACAATAGTTGTCTACCAATTATTAAGTGTATTAATTTGTTGGCTTTCGTTAAGGTTGATACATTCAATGATAATTGGATCTTGATCCCACTTGAAAACAAGTGGTTGTTTTCCGATCATCTCATATAAGGTTTTGAGGGACTCGAAAAATAGTGGGAGACATAACTTAGATAAAAATAAATCAAATCTATTTTATGTATTGAACATCTGCTAAAATAATTTTTTCTCTCTCTTTCAGACCATTATGTCTGGCTTGAAAATCATATCAGAACAGAACAAGTTAACTAATCCTAATTACATAGACTGGTTGAGGAATGTAATCATTGACCTAACTTATGACAAAGTAGCATATGTCCTCACAAACACTGGAATACTCTAGGCCCAGAACCCTATGTTACGGACACTGAAATCCGCATATAATGAGATTGAGATTGTTCACTTGCTCATATTGCCTCATTATTACCTCTATGGATCTAGTCCATTAGAGACAATGTGAGAATATGGATGTTAGATCCATATTTCGTAATACAGTAGGACTGTATGGTGAGCAAATCGCGACAAATGTTGTATGCGAAGTATTGGAAGTTATTCTAGACATAAATGACTATGGGATCTTTTGTTGGGGACCATGTCCTAAAAAATGATCGCTTATGTTATTGAGCTTGAACTTTCGAACATAGGCCTAGATGCAGATAGATATACATATATCATTCTATAGTCCTTGACACCAGCCTACTCCCAATTCATCACAGAGTTCTTGATGATGAATCTGGAGCCCACTCTTCCTGCCCTGCTTAATTTGTTAAGTCGTGAGGAAAGTTCTTAAAGGGACAAACACCAGCCTTGGCTATAGGACAATCTTCTTCCTCATCTAGCAAAGTGGTTGCCAGAGAAAGGAAATGACGAAAACTTCTATACCAAGGAAAGGTGTTAAGAAGGCTATCAAGAAGGACAAAGGGAAGGTGAAAATGATGACAGAAGGATATTTTCATTGTCACAAGTCAGGCCACTAAAAAAGGGAACTACCCAGAATTCTAAGCATCAGTCATCAAGAATAAGCAAGTTGTTGCTTCATCTTCAAGTGTGCTTGTTACTAAGAAATATTTTTCTATAAATCCTATATCTTAGGTATTAGATACCGGATTAGGATCTCACATCTGTAATTTGTTGCAAAGGTTGAGAAGTTATAGAAATATTTTGATTGTGAATTGCTGCTACTTTGTACCAACTATGATGTGCAATATAATATCCATATCTTTATTAGATAAAGATGGATATATATTCAAGTTGAAGAATAATGCTATGAATATCATATTTAATCAAAAGTTGATTGCTTATGGAATATTGTATAATGGCATTTATATTCTTAATCAAAACACAATTCTAAATACTCATCACACTAATAAAAGAAAGCACTCTGTTATGTACAATGCTTCCTTATGACATTGTAGATTTGGTCATATTAATTAAGAAAGACTTGGCGAATTACATAAACATGGATGTTTTAGATCCATTTTTACTTTAAGACTTATGTTACTTGCAAGTCTTGCCTTAAAAGAAATATGACCAAAGACTTCATTTATGGGAAATGGAGCAAGGGTTGCAAAACTCGTAGAATTGATACATAGTGATGTATGTGGTCCTATGTCTACGAAGGCAAGAGGCGACTAGAGCAAGAAAGTTAAAATTCTTCGATTTGATCGAGGATATGAAAACTTAAGTTCGGAATTCTTAGGGTTCTTTAAATGAGAATGTGATTCTCTCTCAGGTAACTCTGGGAATTATACCATATTAGATATGTCTATTCCATGATGAGTAACACAGAGATACAATTTTTTCTCTTCTGGGCATATGCGTTGGAAACATCGACATACTTACTGAACATGGTTACTACTTATTAAGTGCCTAAAACTCCATATGAGATATGGAGTGGGATAAAACTGCATCTTAATTATATTAAGATTTGGGATGTCATGCTTATGTAATAAAAAAAGCAAGATCCCAAAAAGGTTAAAGGCACGCTCAGTATTGTGTAAATTTGTATGATATCCTAGGATATCTAAGCAAGATCCCAAAAAGGTTAAAGGCACGCTCAGTATTGTGTAAATTTGTATGATATCCTAGGATATCTATTCTACCACATCCAGTATTGTGTAAATTTGTATGATATCCTAGGATATCTATTCTACCACATCGATGAACAATAAATTATTTTTTATCGGCATGCCAATTTCTTAGAGAAGGAATTTCATAAAAAAGAAATTAGTGTGAGTGTGGTAGAACTAGAAGAAATTTCAAAAATACAAATTAATACCGGTATTTTAGTAGAACTACCAAATTCAGTTATACCAGAAGAACCTTGACCACTATGAAGATATCCAAAGTGATCTCAATCACCTAAGAGTCAATATGATTTTCTCATTGAAGGTTGTATATAAGACCGCGTCATAGATGATGACAAACCTTTGGGTTATCTGCAAGCTTCTAAGAGTAGGGACTCTGTTATTTGGCATAATGCAATAAAAATCCAAAATAGACTCCATGTACACCAACAAAGTTTGGATCTTAAACGATACTCCTAAAGGGGTGATACCCAGAGGTTGCAAATGATTGTTTAAAGATAAACTTAGGTATATATGGAAAAGTAGAGACTTTTTAAAATAGGCTAAACTAGTAGCTAAAGGTTTTTGTCAAAGACCTGGTTTGGACTACGATGAAACCTTTTCTCCAGTGACTATGCTAAAGTCTATTTAGATCATACTTGCTATAGTTGCTCACTATGACTATGAGATCTGGCATATGGACGTCAAAACTGCATTTCTAAATGGTGATTTAGAAGAGTGCACATATATGACTCCATGAGAGGGATTTTTTAGTCAGTGGGAGCAGTGGAAAAGCGTGTAGGTTGCTTAAAACCATTTATGGACTGAAGCTAGCGTCACAGAGATGGAACATCTGTTTTAATGATGATATCAAAGAGTTTGGTTTTATCAAAAATCCAGATGAACCATGTGCATATAAAAGGAAAATTGAGAGTATAATATCATTTCTCATTTTGTATGTAGATGATATAATCTTAATCAGTAATGACATATTGTCATTACAAGCGGTTAATATTTGGCTATCAAAAAGATTTTCCATAAAAGTTTTGGGTGAAGCATCTTGTATACTGGGTGTTCAGATCTATAGAGATATATCTAGAAGGATATTAGGATTATCCCAATCTAGATACATTGGCAAAGTGCTAAAGCGGTTTAGCATGGAAAATTCCAAGAAAGGTTTGGTACCTGAATCTCCTTGAATATCCCTCTCTAAAAAGATGTCTCCCTATACTGATGAAGAGAGGAAACTCATGAGTCAGATTCCTTATGCCTCCGCAGTAGGATCGATCATGTATGCCATGTTATGTACTAGACCGGATATCGCTTATTCACTCAGTTTGGTAAGTATATATCAATCTAATTATGGAGAATAGCACTGGAAAGCGGTCAAGAATATGCTTTAGTATGACTAAAGAGTTATTTTTGATATATGGTAAAAGTGACCTCCAAAGTGGAGGCTTTTTCCGACTCAAGCTTTCAGAACGGTATTGATAGTAAATCTATATCAGGATATTTTTTTATCCTCATAAGAGGAATGTCAGCTGGAAAAGTTCCAAGCAGGATATAGTGAGCTAAATACATTACGACAAATGCTATAGCCAAAGAAGCTGTCTAGGAGTGTAAGTTCCTTTTTGAGCTGGAAATTGTTTCCCACCATTATAGATCTGGTACTTGTATACTATGATTGTAATGCTGCGACAGCTCTAAAGGAACCCCGGTCTTACAATTAGTCCAGACACATTCTGAGGAAGTATCACTTGATCATGGAGATAGTGGATCTCTTAGAGATAAAGATTGAAAGAGTAGACACAAAAGATAATATAGCAGATCTATTCACAAAGGCAATTGGTTGTACACAATTTGAAATACTTTTTGAGCTATTAGGTATTAGATACTACAATGATTGACCTTAGTGCAAGTAGGAGTTTGTTAGATATAGGTACCCTACAGGCAATAATTGTATATTATAATAGGACCTATATGAATATAAAATCATTGTTCAAAATAATAGTATGCTATTTTGGTCAGATTTATTTGGTATTTTTAAATATAGATTAAGTCCTTAGAATGATACTAGACTATCAGACATTTCAGATTTGATCGTAATGAAGTGATTTGATTTATCGCTAACGTATATTCTAAAATATTCCTAGTCGATGAAGTGTTGAAATGAGAGATCATCACTTTGGGAAGACTAGTGTATACTCTATTTCTCCTTTGGAAGGATGATGATCCATCTCTTAGATCATTGATGTAAGACATCAAGATACAATATACAGGTGACTCATTAGTGAATGAGTTGACTGAATAACTCACCGAGAACATCTAGTTGGTAATTATACTTAACTGTCAAATAGAAGTTTTCAAGTGATATAGTACAAAGTAGTCTCATGACCTGAGGCATGAGTGTAATATCTTACATGTCAGTATAGGTGTACTTAGACTTTTACCTAACCATATTTCTCATCGAGTTGTGGATAACGGTTCTTGTTGGGTGCATCTCGAGGCATAAGAAGATATTAAGATACCAAGATGGGATTCTTCTCTCCTAGTATAGGGGGTTGATGTCATAAGATTGTTTGATATAACTATAACCTGGAAATCCTTAGCCGAGGTAAAAAACATAAATTGAGTGTCAGTTTAATCTTATAGGTTATGAGTTTAATATCAACAAACACTAATTGAGCAATTAGGGTTTGACAGTTTTTCATACCCTAGTCTTAATAGTTTGACATGGTTTGACAAAGAGAACGGGTTGTACGGTATTATCACTGAGTGGTCCTGATAAAATTATGTAAGCATCTTGCAGATATTTATCACAACTTATACTTAGGTAGTCTTTATGTGTAGATAGCACCTCTTTTGTACTAGTGGATATCATCCACTGCCTAGTTCTTAAGTTGGGCCCTAGAGTCACACCAAGCGCGTACTTAAATCATATGAAATACAAATTTATAGAGTAATGCGTATGATTGATACGCATATATGATTTTCACCGAATATACATAAACAGTTATATGTATCGGTAAAATTAGAATGCTATGTGCTTAAGAAATAAATTCCAGTATTTTTCCCATAAAGTTAACTTTTAGTCAACTAGTTGACTTTTTGGTCAACAGTTGACTTTTGGTCAACTCATTGACTTTTTGGTCATATGATGACTTATTAATCAATGATTGGAAAATTACGAAATACTGTATTGATGTGGTATTTTTATTTATGAAATACGTACTTCATTATACCTTGATTAATAAGTCATGAGATGAGTCATTAAGGTGGTATGGTTTGGGAACATGGTTTTAGCATATAGTTTTGATTCTTCATGATTCATTGCATGACTCATGAGATGAGTCATTGCATGACTCATGAGAGAATCATTGTTTTGATGACTCATGGTGTGACTCATAGGATGAGTCATTCATGTCATGACATATTCTTCCTCTATAAATATGAGCTCTCTTTCTTGTTTCATGGTTAATGGAAAAATAAAATAAATGGTTTATTCATAGTTGCTTTCCATAAAAGAAAAGAAGAGAGACCTACCTCTTACTAAACTCTAGAAATCTTTGAGTAAGAGAAAGTAGTAGGATTTTAAAGTACCCCGGGGTGGATTGTGACGCCCCAGGGTTCACACAAGGCTGCAGTCTCAGGTAAAACCCGGATTGTCAAACATGCCAAGCACCAAACACCATGCTACGACATGTTTCACCATCACAATCGTTATCTCTCTAGTGGAAACAATAAATAGATGAATGTACAAACAAGCAAAACTAGAAATAGAACAACACCGAATATACACAGAAGAAGCACAAGAAATATTAATAATGAGCCCAACTAAAATGAAATAGATATATCTCTGAGTCTGAACTAAATTTCAAATACAATGAGTCAAATAAATAAAGTCTTCACACAAGGCTGTAGTCCCAGGTGAAACCCGGATTGTCAAACCTGCCAAGACCTAAACACCATGCTACGACATGTTTCACCATCACAATCGTTATCTCTCTAGTAGAAACAATAAATAGATGAAGGTACAGACAAGCAAAACTAGAAATAGAACAACACCGAATATACACAGAAGAAGCACAAAAAATATTAATAATGAGCTAAACTGGAATGAAATAGATATATCTCTGAGTTTGAACTAAATTTCAAATACAATGAGTCAAATAAACAAAGATAGATATATCTCTGAGTTTGAACTAAATTTCAAATACAATGAGTCAAATAAACAAAGTCTTACAATAGGTCTCAACTCTATGAAATAAAATACCAATCTCAAAGTCTTACAATAGGTCTCAACTCTATGAAATAAAATACCAATCTAGAGTCTGAAAATAATCAACTATATGTGGAGTTCTACAATAACTACAAAATTTAATAAATAGCTAAACGGACAACTAAGATGTCCCATCAACCTGCGACGCTCCGTGCGCCGGACTCGTTGCCTAAAAAGGGGGGAAAACAACGAGTGTCAAAGCGCTAGCAAGATCATCACTACCTCTCCCCGGGAGAAAGGGTAGGAGTATATAGAAAATAGAGTCAGTACATACATATATCAAATCATTCATATAACTATCTATGAATGAAAAATAAATAATCAATGATAACTACCCTAATCTCCAACATAAAGAATATTCATCTCATCTCAAACTACATCCGAGTGATCTGCTCTAACATAAGAGGATATCAAAAATTGCTAAAACAAAAATATCTGCCGTTCATAACGGGTGTATCAATATCTCAAAGGAAATACCCTACTCGCGGGCCATTTATCATGAAAGAAAGCTTACAACTAATCAATTATCTATGTGTGCATCATTTTGTGGTATAACGATAGTCTCGTAATGCTCTTACTTAATCGCTCTGCGGCAATAGGTTTTATTATCTCCCTATTCCGGATACGTGTAATAACGATACTTTTGTAATACTCTTACTCAATCGTTCTGCGATAAATAGGTTTCATCTCCCTATTTCCGGATACGTATAGAACAATATTATTCATATGTGTTTATCAAATTAACTCATGTCGAAAGTGTGTCAATCTAACACAATCTAGCATACATGCACAAAATCTCGGTGTACGTGACCACATCTGAAGTTCACCATCATCCCAGGTGTTTAACAATCACTAATATCATAGTCTATCATCATAAGGTCGAGAAATACATTCGATATCCAATTCCAACCCTTATAAACATGCACAACCAAAAACAAACTGGCGGTTGACCGTGGCGGTTGACCGCGACGGGCTCCAGAGACTACCCAAGTCTCTGTCCTGCACGCGGTCGACCGTGAACCCTGATTCCAGATTCTTAATTTATTGTGTATGTCTTGTTCACGTCATGTTTTTATGATTCAAACATGATTAAATCTTCATAAAACTTGTATGTAAACATGTCATAACAGATATGAACATCTAGAAACAACTCAACAACTATAAACATGATTTTATGCATTAGATTTGTATTCAAAACCCTAAAAACATGCATAAAAGCTCAAAACAACGAATCAAACTCCTTTCTTTAGATTAACCATGTTTTAAAATCATCTTCAGGTCTTAAATACTTCTTTAAAATTGTTCTCAACCTTTTTAGCATAGAAAGACCTAGTCTCTTTACATATAATACAAAAGAAGTTGACTTTATTCATAAACTAGTCATTTACGCTCTACAAAACATGTTTTAAACTCTTTAAAAAAAGTTTTGAAAACTAGGAGGGGGATTAGCAGAGATGATACTCTCCTGGGGTTGTAGGAAAACGTGTTAGAAGTAACGTCGAAGGAGATCTTCACTCCAAAAGCCAAAAATCACCCGAAAATCCACTTGAAAGCCTTCAATCTTCTCCAAGAAATCAAACTAGGGTTTGGGGGGTTTTGATGGCTGTTAGGGTTCTTAGGAAAACTAAGAAAAACGTGAAAAACTCATATATATATTAGGGGAAAACGGATATGGGTTTAGAAATCCGAAACCAACTCAAAATAGGAGAAAAACAAACTGTAGGTATCGCGGTTGACCGGGCTGCGATCGACCGCGACGGTCGACTGGGCTGCGACCGGACATTTCCAGCTTCCATATGTTTGGCCATTTGTGCATGTTTCAACTCTTTTCTCTCTCATGCATGAACTCGTTCATACTCAAAACACATGGTATTATACTCATATACCATTAAATGATATTTATCATACTAAATATCCACATATCATAATTTATCACACATTAATTATATTATTCATAAATTATCGGGATTTTACATTCACCCCCACTTAAGAGGATTTCGTCCTCGAAATTCCGCAGTCACATCACAAAGCTTAAAAGCTAGGAAAAACATATTAAGAAGGTGTAATTCATATTAAGAATTCCTTCTGCACACATCACATAGCATTAGCACAATGATATTTAAAGCTAACAACCTAGAATGCAAACATTCTTACCTAAATCCTTAACTAAATGAAATTGGTACGTTGAGCGAAGTAATCTAAACAAGAAAACCCTCATGTATATACCATATACTTCAATTTATTAAGGATTAGGTAAAAATATCCCCATTCTAGTGTTAAAGATAAATATAAATATGACTAAATAGTCATAGATAATGACAACTATCAAGTCATATAAGCATATTAACATCATACCTGTCCAAACAGATGCGGGTAGTCGTGACGGACATCCTCCTCGCGTTCCCAAGAAATCTCTTCGGTTCCTTGCCGGTTCCACTGAACTTTCACTAATGGAATGACTTTATTTCTAAGTTTTTTATTCTCTCTAGCAAGTATGCATACCGGTACTTCTACAGTAGTCAAATCATCCTGAATCTCAATCTCTGGGGAGTCCATCACTCTCTGCTGCTCATCATCCCGCATATGCTTCTTAAGCATCGAGACATGAAAGACATCGTGTACACTCGACATCGATGCTGGAAGATCTAATCTATAAGAAACAGCTCCAATGCGCTCGATGATCCTGAAAGGACCAACATATCTCGGGGCAAGCTTCCCCCGTCTACCGAATCACTGAACGCCCTTCATCGGTGATACTTTCAACATGACTGAGTCTCTGACCTGAAACTCTAAAGGTCGTCTTCGCTGATCTGTATAGCTCTTCTGCCGATGTTGCACCGTAAGAATGCGCTCTCGAATCAATGCCACCTTCTCTGTGGTCTGTCTAACTAACTCTGGACCAATCAATAGACTATCCTCTGGCTCAACCCAACATATAGGCGATTTGCAAGGTCTCACATACAAATCTTCATACGTTGCCATTCCAATGGTAGCTTGATAACTATTATTATATGCAAATTCAATCAGTGGGATGTGATCATCCCAACTACCCTGAAAATCTATAATGCACGCTCTCAGCATGTCCTCTAAAATCTGATTCACCCTCTCGGTCTATCCATCTGTCTGGGAGTGGAAAACACTACTAAATGATAACTAACTGCCAAAAGCATCCTGAAAACTCCTCCAAAAATGAGATGTGAAGACTGAGCCCCGATCTGATACAATCGTCTCCGGAACTCCATGTAATCTAATAATCTCCCGAATAAAGATCCTCGCATACATATCTTCCGTATAAGTCATCCTCACAGGTAAGAAATGTGCAGACTTGGTCAATCTGTCCACTATAACCCAGATAGAATCATTTCCTTTCTTTGACTTGGGCAACCCCACTCTAAAATCCATGGAAATATCTGCCCACTTCCACTCGGGAATGGATAAAGGCTGTAGGGTTCCTACAGGTCTCTGATGTTCTGCCTTAACCTGTTGGCAGGTATAACACTTAGCCACATAATCTGAAATCTCTCTGCGCATACCACTCCACCAAAAATGCCTCTTCAGATCCTTGTACATTTTCATCGTGCCTAGGTGCATTGTATATTTGCTGCGATAAGCTTCGTCAAATAGTTCCCTCTTCAGCTGTAGATTGTTCGGCATAACGATCCTGTCCTTCATCCTAAGGCCTCCATCTACTCTAATAGTCTAATCATCCTTGGGTTCTTTGGAAATCTCCCCCCTTCGGGTTTGAATCCAAAAATCCTCTAACTGAGCTCCGACTACTCTATCTCTCCAAGATGGTTGTACAGATAACACTCCTAAGAACACACGGCTCCCGCCAATCTCTAGCCTAAAATCAAAATGGCTGAGGGTATAAAGATCCCGATATAGTGAACACCTCAAAGATGCTAGTCCACGTCGACGCTTCCTGCTCGACGCGTCTGCTACCACGTTCGCCTTTCCCTGATGATACTGTATGGCAAACTCATAATCCTTAATAAACTCTACCTATCGTTGTTGCCTCTGGTTGAGTTCTTTCTGTGAGAAGAGGTACTTCAAACTCTGGTGATCTGTGAATAGCTCAAATTGTACTCCGTACAAGTAATATCTCCACGCCTTCAGTGCAAAGACCATTGTTGCTAGCTCCAAATTGTGCGTGGGATAATTCTGCTCATGAGTCCTCAGCTGCCTCGAAATATAGGCTACGACTCTCTGGGTCTGCATCAATACACCGCTAAGACCCGATAAGGATGCATCAGTGTAGACATTAAAAGTCTTATCACTACTAGGAATAACCAATACTGGTGCTGAAGTCAACATAGTCTTCAAAGTCTCAAATGCCTTCTGGCACTCTGTGCTCCAAATGAACTGTACACCCTTCTTAGTAAGGCGTGTAAGTGGTGTGGCAATTCTCGAGAAGTCCTGAATGAATTTTTTGTAATAGTCTGCCAGGCCTAAGAAGCTACGAATCTTGGTAACTGTCTTTGGTTGCTCTCAATCAAGTACAGCTTCTACCTTAGCCGGATCCACTATAATGCCCTTCCGGCTAATAACATGGCCTAAAAATCTGACCTCTGATAATCAGAATTTACACTTGCTAAACTTAGCATACAATTGGTGCTCTCTTAATATCTGTAATGCTAACCTCAAATGCTGCTCGTGCTCTGCCTCCGACCTCGAGTAGATAAGAATATCGTCGATGAAGACTATCACAAACTGGTCCAAGTACGGATGAAAAACCCGATTCATCAAATCCATGAATACTGCGGGTGCATTGGTCTGCCCAAATGGCATGATAAGAAACTCGAAAGACCCATATCGAGTCAAGAAAGCGGCCTTGGGAATATCCATCTCCCGAACTCACAACTGATGATAACCAGAACAAAGATCTATCTTCGAGAAACACTACGCTCCCTGCAACTGGTCGAACAAGTTATCGATCCACCGTAATGGGTACCTGTTACGGATAGTGACCTTGTTCAACTCGCGATAATCTATACATAATCGCATACTTCCGTCCTTATTCTTCAAAAAGAGGACCGGTGCTCCCCACGGAGAATGACTCCATCGAATGAAGCCCTAAGACAACAACTCATTGATCTGGATCTGTAACTCCTTCATCTCAGCAGGCGCCATACGATAAAGAACTCGGGAAATCGGTCCGGTGCCTGGCTACAACTTTATGCAAAACTCGACCTCTCTCACTGGAAGTAATCCTGGTATGTCCTGGAAGACATCCTGGTAATCTGAGACTACTCGCATCTCACTCAAATCTGCGCATCGATCCTGTAATATCGTCTCCTCTACGTACGCCAGAAATGACTCCGCAAATTGGTTGCCTCTGGAGGTAGCTACCACTAACTCTGATCCATCATATGCTCTCAAACTAACTATTTTTGCAAAACAGTCGATACTTACATGGTAGAAAGATAGCCAATCCATACCAAGAATCATATCGAATTCAAACATATGCAACACGATCAAATCAATCGTGAACTCAGAATCATCCAAGCTAACGATGCATATCCTACAAACACTCTCTAATAGAGATATCTCTCCCAACGGAGTAGATACAGATAATGGGAAATCTAACGGCTTAGCTACAAGCCGAAGTCTAATAAAAAAATCATAGGAGATAAAAGAATGTGAAGCGCCAGAATCAAAAAGATTACGTGCTGGAAAGGAATTCACACGGAATGTACCTTCCACAATAGCTCCGCTCGCGCCATGATCACGAGGTACCACTGCATACACTCTACCGATCTGTTGCTCTGCATTGCCTGAAATGAATGGTGCCATCTGCCTCTGCTAGGTCTCCTAGACTGCTCGAACCTATCCTTCAATCCTTGGGACTGCTGGAGGTACCTCAATTCTCAGCTGTTGGCCCTGACCGCATCCCTGAGCACGGTTCTACTGCTGATGTTGTGTCCTGCCCTACTGGCCTGCTGTTGGTACGCTACAGCACTCAGCCGCTCGGTGCCCAATCTTGTTACAATTGTAACAAGCTCCCTGGAATCGACGTTGCTGCTGAGCTCTCTGGGCCTGCTGATGGCCCTTCTTATGGGGACCCTATTGATGTGGACCCTTACCTTGCTGGTGGGGTCCTCCTAAGCCTCCAAATAGTCTCTTTCCTTTTCCTTTGTCCTCGGAATGCCCTGACTTACTATTGTCCTTGCCCTTGTTGAATATAGTTGTATCCGTCTCCTGAGCCATAGCAGCATTTGCCACCTCTCGCACTGAACAAAACCTCCAAGATACTATGTACCGGCGCAACCCCGGACGAAGTCCTATCAAGAACATCTGAGCTTGACGCTCCTCTGTGTGCTACATACCGGTGAACCTAAGCAATGACATGAACTTACTCTCAAAGTCCATGACAGATATATCACCCTGTTCTAGACAAGCCAGCTCTAACTCTTTTCCGACTTTTCCTGCAGCCGAAACATATTGCTCATCAAAAAGATATATAAAGGTCTCCCATGAAACTATCATCCTCTGCTCTGGGGTTAAGCGAAGTCGATACCATCCTCCTGCATCGCCCTTGAGGCTGAAAGTCGCTAGCCTCTGTTCGCGGGGAAATTCGTTGCTTTCTTTGTTATTGATTCCATTGTCATCTTGAGTTACAACTTTTTGAGTTACAAAAGATCCGGTCTTTTTATAAGATCCGGTTACAATGAAAATCAAAGAAAAATAAAAAGATTACAACTTTTCTCCTTCTTTGTCGAACGAATCGCGAGCTCCTGTTTTGCGGTCGCTCGCTTGTATGGGTTCTTTCCTGCGCCGGGGTTATTTGCCGTGGACCACCGCGAGATCTAGATCCGGTCAGATCTGAGCAGTACGACGGGTATTATTCCACGAAGGAAATAATAGCCGGGAGGGATTGATTCACCAAGGAAACAATCGCTCAAGTCTCGGGATCTAAGACCAAGCTTAGATCCGGAGTATGCCTGCGTAGATCTGAGATCTGATCCTCTCGAACACCTACCTTATTTGGCGTTGACGGTCGCCGAGCACCAGATCTGGATGAGCAAGTCCTTGAAGTCCTAAAGTTTGAATCTTGTTAAGTTCTGAGTCTCCAATCCAGCAGGGCTTCGCCTCTCTCCAAAATTTCCAACCCTTCAAAATGAACAAGGGGGTGCGCCTATTATTAGGCTACCCTCACAGTGCATTGGCACTGTGGTGGCCGGACACATGAGTGGCATCGCGGCCACCGAGCTCACCTCTTGGTGGCTCTGGTGGTGGCCGAGCCAATCAAGGTGGCGCGCAGCCACCTATAGGTGGATCGGCACCAGAGGCCACATTGGTGGTGGCTCGGTGGTGGCCGAGCACCTGGTGGCGCCGAGCACCACAAGGTGGCTCGGTGGCACCAAGGTGGCCTCGCGCTACGCGAGTCCACCTAGGTGGCTTCGGTCGAGCACACTTGCGTGCTGGCTCGTCCCCGAGCCTCCTTGGTGGCTCGGTGAGCGACCTCAGGTTGTTTTGTCGTTTGGCCTCTTTGTGCCATTTTCCCGGCTTCTTCAGTGATTAGGTTCGGGATTCGATTTGTTGACCTGATTTAGTAGTCGATTCGAATCCTGATTTGGTAGTAAATCCACTTCTGAGTTCGAGTCCGAAACCGATCTTGATTCGATCGTGATTCGTCCGAGTATGCCCTTGGTTGGATGACTCGTTGACTCCTCGAACACTTGGCTTGATTCCGCACGCGAATGGACGCATTCCGTTGCTCGCGTACGATTCATCGGTCTCATCGCCTCGTCACTCGATGGTTTGTTAAATCGGCGTCGTCGAGCTGTGTTAAGGGACCTATAGGCAGTTTTATACGCCTACAGATACCCCCTCCAAAGTATTCCAGCCTCTTTCTTTTATAGAAGAGTCTGGGATACTTTGGATATGATTGTCTCATCCTCTGATTGGTTATGGAGGGATATTTGGAGTGGCTTTCCTTCTTTATTTCTTTCTGTCCCAATGGGACCTTGGAATGACTTGTGTTCTTGATTCCTTCAATCCTTCAGGCTATTCGGTGCTTTGTCGAATGTCTGTAAGGGTTCCGGTGCTGCATTTATTGTCTGACCGTTTGTCGGAATTTTGAACTTTGAAGTCGATTCTCACTTTTCTGACTTTTTAGCTCGAGTTTGCTGCTTCAACACAAAATTAACCATCGGTCGTCGGTGTTGAATCTCCATTTTGCGACGCGTTGTCCGGCGTAGTATTGTTGAGTTATCCTTAAGAATATTTTTAGCAAAAATATCCTCCAGGAACTTCTCAACCAAAGATAGGGAATAGTTTATACTCATATACCTTATTGGAGTATTAAGAAGCAGTTTATACTCGTATACTTTTCGGAGTAATGATTCTTTCATTGCAACGCATTGATTGGCGTTGACCTAGGGTTACGCGTTGTCCGGCGTTGACCTTAGGGTTTTGGATGTCGTACGTTGAATTTTTTGCTTGCAACGCGTTGACTGGCGTTGACCTAGGGTTATGCGTTGACCAGCGTTAACCCTAGGGTTTCGAATTTTTGCTCGCAACGCGTTGACTGGCGTTGACCTAAGGTTACGCGTTGTTCGGCGTTGACCCTGGGGGTTTGACCGTCGTGCGTTGACCTTTTGATCGCAACGCGTTAACTGGCGTTGACCTAAGGTTACGCATTGTCTGGCGTAGACCTTAGGGTTTTGAACGTCGTATGTTGCTC